>NW_016952781.1:0-667 GCF_001483705.2 Eufriesea mexicana
CTTTAACTTTTGTGCTGTACACTGATATTCGGTGTATTACTGCGCCCTACTGTGCTCTGGTATGACCTGCTTGCCTCTGGGGTGGGCAAAAATGTTGCTTCCTCTACATTAGTTTGTGTAAGGCTATGTTTGGCTATGTTCCGCTTGCTTGGGTAAGGCTTCTGTCCCTTTGACTCTTCTGATATACACTGCGATTGTATGGATTTCTGTGTTCAACTTTCCTCCAGCTTCTCCGGTTGACTCTGAGTAGGCCAGCAGTAGTGGTCGCGGCACGTTAGGTTGTGCTTGGTTACATTCGGTTACGTTACGGTTGGTTAGGTTGCGAGAGGATAGCTTTGACCTTAGTGCCATAGTCTACTTTTAGGTGGATTTCTGCGCCCCACAGTGCCCTAATATCATCAGCTTGGCTCTGGGAAGGCCAGCAAAAATGGCCTCGTCACGTTAGGTTGAGAAATGTTACGTCCGATTATGTTGGTTTATGATATGTGTGATTTGGATAGCTCTAACTTTTGTGCTGTACACTGCCATTCGGTGGATTTCTGCGATCCACTGCGCTCTAGTATGACCTGCTTTGCTGTGGAGTAAGTGGGCGGAAACAGCGGTCTCGCCACGCCAGTTCGAGTTATGCTATGTTCGATAATGTCCCGGTGGTCTCAGTTGGGCTTGT
>NW_016952782.1:0-2415 GCF_001483705.2 Eufriesea mexicana
CGGATGTATGTATGGATATATCTATGGATGTATGTATGGATGTGTGTATAAATGTACGTGTGGGTGTATGGATGGATGTATGGATGGATGTGAGTATGGGTGCATGTATGGACGAATGTATCTGTGTATGTATGGATATATGTATTGGTGTATGTATGGATGTATGGATGGGTAGATAGACGAATTGTTGTATGTATGTATGGATCGATGGATGTACGGATAGGTGGATGCATGGATGGATGGTTGTATGGAATGATGTATGTACGGAAGGATGGATGTATAGATGGATGGATTTATTGATGTATGGATGTATGGTTGTATGTATGTATGGATGTACGTATGTATGGATGTACGGTTGAATGTATGTACGGATGTTTATACGTACGGATGAATGTATGTATGGATGCATGTATGATGATTGTATGGATGGATTCATGTATGAATGGATTGAGGTATGGGTGGGCGGATGTACGGATGTATGGATGAATGGATGTATACATGTATGTATGTATGGATGTATGCATGTAAGGGTTTATGGATGGATGGACTGTTGTATGGATGAATGGATCGATGGATGTATGGATGGGTGGATGTATGGTAGGATGCATGTATGGATGCATGTATGTATGGATGTACGATTGTATGGGTGATACGGATGTATGGATGTATGGATGTATATATGTGTGTATGTATGGATGAATGGATGAATGAGCGGATGGATGTATGGATGTATTTATGGATGGATGTATGGACGTATGTATGGAAGGATGGATGGGTGGATGGATGGATTTATGGATGTGTGGATGTATGGATGTATGGATGAATGGATGTACGGATGAATGGATGTATGGATCGATGGATGTATGGATGGGTGGATGCATGGATGGATGGTTGTATGGAATGATGTATGTACGGACGGATGTATGTATAGATGGATGGATTTATTGATGTATGGATGTATGGTTGTATGTATGTATGGATGTACGTATGTATGGATGTACGGTTGAATGTATGTACGGATGTTTATACGTACGGATGAATGTATGTATGGATGCATGTATGGTTGGACGGATTTATGGATGTAAGGATGTGTGGACGCGTGGATGTATGGATGGATGTATGTAAGGATGTATGTATATATGTATGTATGGAGGTATGCATGGATGTATGTGTGGATGCATGTATGGACGTTTGTATGCATGTATGTATGGATGTATGTATGTATCTATGTATGGATGTACGTATGGATGTATGCGAGGGTGTATGTATTTATCTATGGATCTATGTATGTATCAGTGTATGTATGGATGTATGTATTGATGTATATATGAATGCATGGATGGAAGGACGCATCGGTGCATGGATGTATGGATGGATATATGTGTGGGTGGATTGAGGTATGGATAGACGGGTGTACGGATGTATGGATGTATGGATGTATATTTGTAAGCATGTATTGATGTGTGGATGTATGGGTGTATGGATGTATGGATGTATGGATGTGTTGATGTACGAATGTATGGATGTACGGAAGTGTGGATGTATTGATGTATATATGTATGGATGTATGGATCGATGGATGTATGTATTTATGTATGTATGGATGTATAGATGGATGGATGTATCGATGGATGGAAGTACGGATTGTTGGATTTATGGATATATGGATGTGTGGATGTATGGATGTATATATGGATGGATGTATGGATGTATGTATGTATTGATGATCGTATGGATGCATGTATCGATGTATGTATGGATGTATGAATGGATGCATGTATGGATGGACGTATTTATGGATGGATGCATTTATGGCTGGATGGATGAATGGATGGATGTATGGATGGATGAATGGATGTTTGGATGGATGTATTTATGGATGGATCTATGTGTGAATGGATGGATGGATGGACGTATCGGTGGATGGATGTATGCATGGATATATGTACGGTTGTATGGACGCATGGATGTATATATGTATGGATGTCTGTATGTATGGATGTATGTTTGTATTGAGGGATGGATGAACGAATGGATGGATGTATGGATGGATGGATGTATGGATGCCTGTATGGATGTGTGTATGGTGGTATGTGTGGTAGGATGGATGAATGGATGTATGGATGTATGGATGTATGTACGTATGAATGTATGGATGTACGGATTTGTGGATGTTTGGATGTACATTTGTATGGATGCGTGGATGGATGGTTGTATGTATTGATGTATATAAGGATGTATTTATGGATGCATGGATTGTTGGATGTATGTATGGATGTATGGATGTATGTACGGATGTATGTTTGGATATATCTATGGCCGTATTTATGGATGTATGGAAGGATGTGTGTATGGATGAATGTATGGACGAATGTATTTGTGTATGTATGGATGTATGTATTGATGTATGTATGG
>NW_016952783.1:0-2588 GCF_001483705.2 Eufriesea mexicana
GACTATTTGGCGGAGCGCTCGATCGAGTATCCCGGACGATACTCGACCGTCGTGCGGGCGACGTACTGCGGGGTTCAACAGGGATCGGTACTCGGGCCGATCCTCTGGGACATCGCGTACGACGACGTGTTGCGCACTCCCCTCCCCCGCGGCCTGAGCCCGACGTGTTACGCGGACGAAACGCTGGTGATGGCCGCCGGGTCGAGTTGGGAGGAGGCCGCGCTGCGCGCGGAAAGCGACGTGGCCCTCGTCGCGAAGAGCATCCAGCGGCTAGGGCTGTGTATATCTCGTCGCGAAGAGCATCCAGCGGCTAGGGCTGTGTATCTGCCTCGAGAAGACCGAGGAAACGTGATTTTGCCATCGGCACCACGGGAAGCCGCCAAGGTCCCTGATGCGCGTGGGGAACGTCGTGGTCGAGGTACGGGAATGGATGAAATACCACGGTCTCCTCCTCGATAGCCACTGGAAATTCGACGAACATTTTCTCGCGCTGGAATTACGCCTGGAAGGTATGGCGGGGGCGCTGTGTCGCCTGCTACCCAATCTGGGAGGGCCAGACGGGAGGGTGCGCCGCCTCTACACAGGAGTCGTTCGCTCGATGGCACTTTACGGGGCTCCGATCTGGGCAAACGATCTGGTCGCCAGTCCGCGAATTCTGGCCATTCTCCGGCGAGTCGCTCGCAGGATGGCGATCAGGGTTGTGCGCGGTTACCGCACGATATTACACGAGGCGGCGATGGTCCTGACGGGTGTCCCGCCACTCGAACTGCAAGCGGTGGGGGAGGCCCGTATCTACGGTCTCCTGCACGCTGGCGGCGGCGGTGCCCCTGAAGAAGGGTCCGTTTCGTTGAGGCGAAGGGTTCGAGAGTCCTTGATGACCGCCTGGCGAGCTCGGCTGAGGAAGCCGAGTAGCCGGCGGCACCGGGCGATCGAGGCTGTGCTCTCCGTGTTGGATGCATGGGGGCGCAGCGGCAGCCGGCACTCATTCCGCCTGGCACAGGTGCTAACCGGGCACGGGTGCTTCGGGGAGTACCTGTGTCGTATAGGGCGGGAATGTGAGACGCGGTGTCATCACTGCGGGGAAGGGAGGGACACGGCGCAGAACACGCTGGAGGAATGTCCGGAGTGGGCTCGCGAGCGCCGGGTACTTTGTCGCGTGGTGGTTTGGGACCTTTCTCTCTCCGTCGTCGTGGCGCGGATGGCGGAGTGCTTAGGTGCGTGGCGTGCGGTGGCCTCCTCCTGCGAGGCGGTTATGCTACAGAAAGAGGTCGCGAAGAGAGCCCGCGAGCGAGCCCTCCTCTCGCGAACGTGACATGCCTCAACCTATCGTGCCGCGGCCGCTTTTCCTGGCGTCCCCGGAGACAAGCAGAGTGCGGTAGCGCACGATAAGGCGCAGGAATCGAAAGAATTGCAGTGCATAGCACAAAGGCCGTAGCTAAACCAGCCTAACCCTACATAATCTAACACAGCCAAACGTAGTCAAACTGAACCTACCGTGCCGCGACCAATATTACTCCCCCCCCCACAGGGCATTGCGGAACATAATAGAGGAGAGTGGGTCGCATAAGTCCTTACATTCGCAGTGTACAGCAGAAAAATCAAAGCTATCGAAACCTTACCCATGCCAAAGTAAGCTAACCAAGCGTAACGTAGCTCAACCTAACGCGCCACCGTCAGTTTTGCTGGCCCCGCCAGGGCCAAGCAGAACATATTAGAGGAGAGTATGGAGCAGAAGTCCATAGGATCGCAGTGTACAGCAAAGAAGTCAAAGATGACCAAACCTAACCCAACCTAACGTAACATAACCTTTCGTAGCATAGCTCAACGTAACGTGTCGCGGCCACCAATACTGGCCACCACATGGTCTAGCAAATTAGAGTACAGCACAGTAGAGGGCAGGAATCCACCGACAAACTATGTAGAGAACGAAAGTGAAAGCTACCCTAATCAAACGAAACCTAACCTATCCTAGCCAAACCAAGCGTAACATTAGCAGACGTAAAGTAACCCAACCTGACGTGCCACGACCGCTTCTACTGGCCTCACTAGAGCCAAGCAAATTACAGCAGAGCAATGTGGAACGCTGATATCTCCCGAAAAGCAGTGTATAGCACCAAAGCCGTAGCAATCACTACCTAACGTACCAGACCATAACCAAACCAAACGTAACATAAATAGACATAACGTGCGGAGAGTAATATTGCTGGCGTACACAGGGACAAGCAGAGTTTGGTAGCGCACTGAAGAGCGCAGAAGACCATAGTATAGCTGCCTGTGGAACAAAGTCGATGCCAACCTACCATAACACTACGTAACCTAACACAACCAAACGAAACGTAACTCAAACTAACGCGACTCGACCGCTATTGCTGGTCTCCCCAGAGTCGTTCAGAATATAGTAGAGCAATGTAGAGCGCAGGCTTCCACCGAATAGTCGTGCATAGCACAAAAATCAAAGCAATTCCCTCTTAACCCAACCTAACCTGACATAGCCAAACGCGACATAACAAAGGCTAACGTGCCGAGAGCAATACTGCTGACCTCCCCAGAGCCAAACAGAACATGCTAGAGCCCAGCAGATCGCAGAA
>NW_016952784.1:0-3575 GCF_001483705.2 Eufriesea mexicana
TGTAGAGTGCAGAAATCCACCGAATAGCAGTATACAGCGCAAAAGTTAAAGCCATACTTACCACACTTATCCCGTCGCAACCAAACAGAACGCAACCTGACTCCTCATAACGAGCCGAGACCGCTATTGCTGGTCTTGGCAGAGCCAAGCTGAAGAAATTAGAGCACTGCGGTTCGCAGAAATCCACCTAATCGCTGACCATAGCACTAAACTCATAACTGTCCTCTCCTAACCTAACCAAAAAAAAATGACATAAACAAACGTAACCTAACTCAACCTAACGTGCCGCGGCCGCTGTTGCTGGCCTCCCTAGAGTCAAGCTGAATACGCTAGTGGAGAGTAGAGCGCAGAAATCCATATAATCGCAGAGTATATCTGAAAAGACGAAGCTTCCCAAGCCTAACTCAAATCAACGGAACATAATCAAACATAGCCTGACTCAGCTAAACGTGACGAGACCGCTATTGCTGCCCGCCAGAGTGACAGGCATGACGTACTAGAGCATATTAGAGCACCGAAGTCCACCATATGGCAGTGTACAGAGCGAAAGTTAAAGCTACGCAGGATAAAACTTAGCCAAACCCAACCTTATCTTACGTAAGCTGATTCAGCATAACCAGCAGAGGCCACGATTGCTCGTCTTCCCAGAGCCATGCTGAAGATATCAGAGAACTGTCGGGCGCACGTATGCGCCTAATAGCGGGCTATAGCACTAAAGTTAAAGCTATCCTCTCCTAGCATAACCAACGGTAACATAACCAAACGTAACCTAACTCAACCGAACGTGCCGCAACCACTATTTCTGGCCTCCCCAGGGCCAAGCCGAACAGGTTAGAGGAGAGTAGAACGCAGAAAACCATGTAACCGCAGTGTACGCCAGAAGAGTTAGTGCCACCCAAGCATTTCCCAAACCATCAGAACATAACCAAACATGGCCTGACTCAAGCTAACGAGCCGACGCCGCTATTGTTGCCCTCCCCAGAGCCAAGCATTACACCCTAGAGCACAGTAGAGCGCAGAAGTCCACCGAACAGCAGACTACAACACTAAAGTCCAAGCTATCCTCTCCTAACCTAAGGAATCGTAACATGTCCAAACGTAACCTAGCATAAGCTAAAGTGCCGCGACCGCGATTACTGGCCTACACAGAGCCAAGCAGGACACACTAGTGCGCAGTAGGGCACAGAAACCCACCGAATAGCGGTGTACAGCACAAGAGTTAAATATATCCTGACCAAGCTTATCCAGACCGGACATAACCGAACGTAACATGACTCATCATAACGTGCCGAGACAAGTATTGCTGGCCTTGCCAGAGACAGGCAGAAAATATTGGAGATCTGTAGGCGGCAGAAGTCCACCTAACAGTAGACTATATCTCTAAAGACATAGCTATCCTCTCCTAACACAGAGAGTGATGATATGACCGAACGTACCTTAACTTACACGGCCGTGCCACGACCACTACTATTCGGCGCCCTAGAGCCAAGCAGGTCATACTAGGGCGCAGTAGATCGCAGAAATCCACCGCATAGCAGCGTACTGCGCAAAAGTTAAAGACAGCCTGTCCAAGCATTGCCTAACCCAGCCTAATCGAACTTAGCATGACCCAACAAAACGTGCGAGACAACTATTTCTGGCCTTCCCAGAGCCAAACTGAAAATATTAAAGGACTGCAGGGTGTAGAAATCCGCCTGATGGCGGACTATAGCGCTAAAGTCAAAGCCATCCTCTCATAACCCAACCAAGGATAACATAACCAAACGTAACCCAATTAAACCTAACGTGCTGCGACCACTTTTGCTGACTTCCCCAGAGCAAAGCGGAATATACTAGAGCACATGAGAACCCAGGTATCCGCCGCACTGGAGTACAAAGCACAGAAGGCATAGGTATCCTAACCTAACATGACATAACCTGACCAAGACTAACGTGCATGGACCACTATTTCCGGCATCCTCTCCGCGAGGCAGAACACATTAGAGGAGAGTGGGCCACTGAAGTCAAGAGAATGGCAGTGAATAGCAGAAAGGTCAAAGCTATCCAAACCTAACCTATGCTAACGTAACCTGACCAAGCGTAATGTAACTAAACCTAACGAGCCACGGCCACTACTTCTGGCCTCCGCAGTGCAAAGCAGTGGATACCAGAGCTCGACAGATTGCTGGAATCCACCGAATTAGAGTGCATAGGGCTAAAGTTAAAGCTATCCTAAGCAAACATAACCTAACCTAACCTAACCGAAAGTAACATAGCTCAACCTAACGTGCCACTGACACTGTTGCTGGCATGACGGCAGGCGAGCGAAGCATACTGGAGCAATGTAAAGTGCAGAAATCAACCGAATAGCAGTGTATAGCACAAAAGTCCAAGATATCCTATCCCAAACCAGCCAACCGTAGCATAGCTAAACACAGCATGAACCTGTCTGACGTGCCGAGACCACTATTGCTGGCCTCCACAGAGCCAAGCAGAACATATTAGAGCACAGTAGAGCGAGGAAATCCACCGAATGGTGGTGCATAGCACAAAAGTCAAAGCTCCCCTATACTATCGTAACCAAACCTATCGTAACCAATCGTAACCTAACTCAAACTAACGTGCCGAGAGCTCCATTGCAGACCTCCCCAGAGAAGAGCAGAACATATCAGAGCAAAGTAGAGCGCAGAAATCAACCGTACGGCAGGGTACAGCACAAAAGTCAAAGCCACCCTAACCAAACATATACTAACCTAACCTATGCAAACGTAAACTGGCACAACCTATGGTGCCGACCACAAATTCTGGCCTCCGCATAGTCGAGTAGAGTATAGTAGAACAGCGAAGAACGTCGAAATCCTCCGAATAGCAGTACACAACGCAAACGTCAGAGCTGTCCTATGCTATCCTTACCAAGCGCAACATAACCAAACGTAAATAACAAAACCTAACGTGCCTAGACCACCGTTGCTGGCTTCCCATCGCCAAGCAGAACGTATTAGAAGAGAGTAGAGTGCAGAAATCAATTGAACGTGCGTGAACAGCAGAAAGGTCAAAGTTAGCCAAACCGAACCCATGCTAACATAGCCTAACCAAACGAAACGTAACTATACCTAACACATGACGGCCACCATTTCTGGCCTCTCCAGGGCAAAGAAGGTGGATTGGACCCCTGCAGAGGGCAGGAATTCACCGAACATCTGTGTACAGCACGAAAGTCAAAGCTATCCTAACCAAACATAGCCTAACCTAAAATGAACTGGCGTAACCTAACACAGTTTAACGTCCCACGACCGCTATTGCTGGAATCGCGAGTTTGGAGCGGAGTTTATTAAAACATTGAAGTGCACAGAAATCCACCCAATATCAGTGTATGGTACAAAAGTCAATGCCATCCTATCCCGACCTAACCAAGCGTAGCATAACCAGAAGCAACATAACTCTGCCTAACGTGACGATACCGCTACTACTGGCCTCCCTATACCTGAGTAGTATGTACTAGAGCAATACCGAGCGCGGATATCCTGCGAATGGCGGAATATAGCATAAAAGTCGCAGCCATCCTAACAAAACATTACATAACGTAACATGACCCT
>NW_016952785.1:0-4228 GCF_001483705.2 Eufriesea mexicana
ACCTAACGTGCCTAGGCCAATATTTCTGGCATTCCCATGTCTAAGCATAATATAGTAGAGCACATTAAAGCGCAGAAGCGCTCCGATAGCAGTGTATAACACGAAAGCCTTAGTTAACGTGACCGAGCTTAACATAACCTAAGCCAAGCAAACGTAACCTAAGCCGTCTTAACGTGGCGAGGCCAATATTGCTGGCATCCCGGGGCCAAGCAGAGTATACTAGAGTACATTAGACCGCAGAAATCCACCGAATAACATCGAATGGCACAAAATTGAGAGAAGCATATCCAAACCGAGCCAAACGTAACATAACCAAACGTATCCTAACTAAACCTATTGCCCCGAGACCACGACTGCTGGCCTCGGCAGAGAGAAGCAGAAAACGTTAGAACGCAGTATACCACAGGAATCGGAGGAGAGCGGCTTATAGCACAGATGTATAAACTAGCATATCCTAACCCCACCAAACGTAAAATAACCTAACGCCGCAGCGCTCAACCTAACTGGACGGGACCACTATTGCTGGCTCCCACAGATACAAGCAGAATGTATTAAAGGGCAGTAGTGCGCAGAAATCCATCGCAATGCCGTATGAAGCACAAGCGTCGAAGATAACCTAACCTAACCTCGCCTAATCTAACCTAACAGAACGTAGCTTTTCTCAACATAACATGCCCAGGCAACCATTGCTGTCCTTCCCAGAGCAATGCAGAGCATATTAGAGCACAGCATAGCGCACATGCCCACCGAGTAGCAGCGTATAGCACGAAAATCAATGCAATCTTCTCCTACCCTAACCAGACGTAACATAACAAAGCGTAGCCTAAATAAACTAACCTGGCGGAACCCCTATTACTGGCCTACCCACAGTCGAGCAGAGTATAGTAGAGCAATGTAGAGCGTAGAAATGTGACGAGTAGCAGTGCACAACGCAAGAGTCATAGCTAACCTTTCCTAACCTGCCCAAACGTAATGTAATCAAACGCAGCCTGACTTAGACTCACGTGCCGAGTCCACTATTACTGGATTCCCCAGAGCCAAGTATAATATACTGGAGCACAGCAGAGCGCAGGAGGCCTCCAAAGAGCAGCGAGTGGCGCACACGTCGAAGATACCCTATCATTACCTGACGCAACATGACCAAGACAAACGATGCCTAACTCAACGTACCGAGCTACTTCTGGCCACCCCACAGTCGAGCAGAGTATGGAAAGGGTAATGTGGAATCTAACTCAACCTAACGTGCCGCGGCCGGTATTGCTCACCTCCCCACAGCCAAGCAGAACAAATTAGAGGTGTGTCGTGAGCGGAAACCCATGAAATCGCACTGTATAGCACAAACCTCAAGGTTCCCAGTCCTAAATTAACAAAACGTAACGTAACCAAACGTAACATAACCAAACGTAACGTATTAACAGCCAACGTTCCTGGACCATTACTGCTAGTCCTCCAGAGCCAAGCATAACATATCAAGGGGGACTAGAGCACATAAATCCATAGAAACGCAGTGTATAGCAGAAAAGTAAAAGAAATCCAATCCTCCCCTAAACCAACGTAACATAATCAAACGAAGCCTAATTCATCATAACGCGCCGCAGGCACTGGTCTCCCGAGAGCCTAGCAGAATACGGTAGAGATCAGTAAAGCGCAGAAATCCGCCCAATAGCAGTCCATGGCACAAAAGTCAAAGATAACCTTCCTTACAGTATGATAAATGTCCCGATCAAACGTAACATAACTCATGCAAACGTGCGGAGCACACTATTGCTGGCCTCCACAGAGCCAAGCAGAGTATTTTAGAGCACAGTATAGCGAAGAAGTCCAACGAGCAACAGTATATAGCACTAAAGTGGTTGCTATCCCTTCATAACCAAACCGATCGTAACAAAGCCAAACGCAGCATAAATAAGGCTAATGTTCCGGGACCACTATTTCTAGGCATCCCCAAAGTCGAGCAGAGCATAGTAGAGCAATGTAGCCTGTTTTAATCCACCAAAAAGAAGTGTACAGCACAAAAGTCAAAGATATCCTCACCTAACCTGACCGAACCTAACCTAACCAAACGTAGCCTAACTCAAAGTTACGAGCCGATGCCACAGTTGCTGTGCCTTGCAGAGCCAATCTGAACATGTTAAAGCACAGTAGAGCGCAAAAATCCGCTGTATTGCAGTGTAAAGCGTAAAAGTCAAAGACAACCTTACCTAACCAGACCTAACCTAACCTAACGTCACGTGGCCTAACTCAAGATATTGTGCCCAGAACCAGTATTGCTGTCTTTCCCAAAGCCAAGCTGAGCGCACTAGAGCATAGTAGAGTGCAGGAATCAGACGAATGAGAGTGTATAGCGCAAAAGTCAATGCTAGCCACTCCCGACCTAGCGAACCTTAACATAATCAATCGTAGCATAAATCAAATTAACGTGCCGGGGACACTTTTACTGGCCTCCAAAGTGCCCAGCAGAGCATTGTGGAGCAATATAGAGCGTCGAGAAGCGCCGAATATCAGTGTATATCACAAAAGTCACAGCTAACCTAAACTTCCCTGTCCAAACTAGTAGAACCAAACACTAACAGAGCCTATCGTGCTGGGACCACTATTGCTGCACTCGCTAGAGTCAAATAGTATATACTAGGCCATCGCAGAGCGCATAAAGCCACCAAAGTGCAGCGAAAGGCCAAATGTCCAAGATAACCTAACCTAACCTAACCTGACGTAACCCAACCAAACATAGCCTAAATCAAACTATTGTGCCGAGACCCCGATTGCTGGCCTCCACAGAGACGAGCAGAGAATGTTAGAGCATAGTAGAGCGCCGACGTCGACCAAATAGCAGTGTACAGCGCAAGAGTCAAAGCAACCGCAACCAAACTTATCATAACCTAATCTAACCGAACGTAACCTAACTCAATCAAATGCGCAGGACCGCTATTGCTGGCCTCCCACGAGACCAGCAAATGCAAGTAGAACAGCCCAGTGCACATATATCGAACGAATAGCAGTGTATAGCACAAAATTCAAAGCCATGCAACGCATAACATAACAGAACCTAGCGCGCCCAGAACAGAGTTGCTGGCCTCACCAGAGTCAATCAGAGCATATTGGAGCACAGTAGAGCTCAGAAATCCACAGGATGGCGGTGTATGGCATAAAACGCGAAGCTGTCCTATCCTGACCTAACCAAGCGTAACATAACCGTACGTATTTTATCTCGACCTTACGTGCCAATTCCGCTATTGCGGGCGTCCACATAGCCAAGCAGGACACACAGGCACAAAATAGAGCGCAGAGATCCACCTAGAAGAAGTGCACACCACGATAGTCAAACGTACTCAAACCAAACCTGTCCAAATCCCACATAACCGAACGTAGCCTAACTGAACGTAACGTGCCGAGGATACTATGGCTGGCCTCTCCAGAGCGAAGCAGAGCATATTAGACTAATGTAGGGCGAACAGGACCAACGAGTACCGGTGTACGGAGGAAAAACTTAAAGATATACTCTCCTAACTAACCAGACGTAACATAACCAAACGTTACCTATCTCAACCTAGCGCGCAGAGACCACAGCTGCTGGAATCCCCAGAGAGAAGCAGAACTTACCAGAGCGCTGCAGAGCGCTGAAATCAACTGAATAGCAGTGTACAGCACGAAAGTCAAAGCTATCACCTTCTAACATATATAACCGTAATATAAAGAATCGATAGCGTAACACAACCTAACGTGCCGCGAAAACGACTTCTGGCGTCACCAGAGCCAAGCAGAACATAATAGTGGATAGCAGAATCCGGAAATCCATAGAATCGCAGGGTATGTCACAAAAGTCTACGCAACCAAAGCCTAACCCAAGCCAACAGAGCCTAACCAATTCGAGGATAACTCAACATAACGTGCCGCGAACACTATTGCTGGACTCTCCACGTACAACCTGGAAGTAGTAGGGCACAGTAGAGTGCAGAAATGCACGGAATATCAGTGTATACAGCGAAAGTCAAACCTATACGAGCCTAACCCAATCTAACGTAACGCAGCCAAACGTAGCATACTGAACAAGACGAGCCGAGAACACCATTACTGGCATCCCGAGAGCCGAGCAGAGTAAAGTAGAGCAACGTAGGGAGTAGAAATCCAACGAATAGCAGCGTATAGCACAAAAGTCATAGCTATCCTGTTCTAACCTCGCCGAACGTAATATAACCAAGCGAAGCCTAAATTAACCTCATGAGCAGAG
>NW_016952785.1:7724-13741 GCF_001483705.2 Eufriesea mexicana
ACATAACCTAACCTAAACAAACGTAGCTTTCCGCGATCTCTATTATTTTACATTTACGAGTTTGAGTTAGGTATAGTTCGATTATGATAGCCATGACCTTCGTCTATACATTGTGTTTCTATGGACTTCTGAACTCTCCTCTCGCCTAACCTGTGCTGCTCGGTTCTGGTGTGGTGAGCAGTAGTGGTCACGGCACGATAGGTTGAGTTAATTTGCGTTTGGATATGTTACGCTTTGTTATGTTAGGACAGTGTAGCACTGACTTCTTTGCAACGCGCTGCTATTTGAAGAGTTTCTGCTCCCTACTGTGCTCTAATATTTTCTACTTGCCTCTGGGGAGGCCAGCAATTAAGGTCCCAGCACGTTAAGTTGGGTTCGGCTACGTTTGGTTAGGTTACGTTTGGTCAGGCTATGTTTGCGTATCTTCGACTTTTGTGATATAAACAGCAATGGGTTGGATTTGTGGGCTTTACTGTATTCTCCTTTATCCGGCTTTGCCTTGGGGAGGGCAGAAACAGCTGTCCCGGACGATGGGTAGAGTTATGTAACGTTTGGTGTTGTAATGGCTGGTTTCTGTTAGTATAGGTTATTTCCGACACTTGCGCGGTACACTGCTATTCTGTGCGTTTCTGCTTTCCACTATGCTCTAGTTTGACCTGTTTGTCCCTGGGGAGGCCAGCAATTCCGTTCTCGGCTCGTCAGTTTGGGATAGGATACGTTTGGATACGTTACGTTTGGCTACGGAAGGATAGGATAGATTTAACCTTTGTGCCCTACACTGCTATTAGGACGACTTCCCTGGCCTGCTCTCCTGTAATATGTTCTGCTAGGCTCTGGGGATGTCAGCAATATCTGTCGCGGCACGTTGGGTTGAACTAGGTTACGTTTGGTCGTGTTATGATTCTTCATGTTATGATAGTATAGCTCTGAATTTTTGCTACACATTGCTATTCGGTGCATTTCTGCTCTCAAGCATGTTCTCCATGACAATGGGTAGGCCAGCAGTTATGGTCTCGGCACGTTAGTTTGAGTTAGGCTACGTTCGGTTAGATTACGATAGGACAATTTATGCCAGGATATATTCCACTTATGTGCTACGCACGGCAATGAGGCGGATTCCTGCGCTCTGATGATCTCCAGTGCTTTCTGCTTGGCCCTGGGGAGGCCAGCGACAGTGTCTTCGGCACTTTAGGTTGGGTTCGGTTACGTCCGGCTATGTTAAGTTTGGTTAGGTTGGGATAGGCTGGCAATGATTTTTGTGCTATACACTGCGATTCTATGGATTTCTGCGCTCTTTTCTCCGCTAATATTTTCTGCTTGGCTCTGGGGAGGGAAGCTCTAGAGGTCTTGCAACTTAAGGCTGTGTCATGTCACGTTTGGTAGCGTTATGTTTGAATAGGTTAGAATGGGTCTGCTTTGGCTATTGTGTTGAACACTGCTATTCGGTGGTTTCTGCTCTCTACCCTGCTCTAGCTTGTACTGCTTCAGCATGGGGAGGCGAACAATGGTGACCTCGGCACCTTATGCTGGTGTAGGTTGTGTATGGTTACGTTACGTTTGGTGCGGTTAGGAACGATGGCTCTGGCTTCTGTGCTACACACTGCTTTTCGGCGGATTTCTGCGCCATACTGTACTCTAATGTGTTCTGCATGGCTCCGTGGAGGCCAGCAATAAGACTCCCGGTAAGTTATGTTTAGTTAGGCCACGTTTGATATGGTTAGGTTAGATTAGACTTGGTAATGGTTGCTCTGACATTTGTAATATAAGCTTCTCTGCGGCGCCTTTCTGCACTCCACATAGCTTTACTGCACCCTGCCCGACTCTGGTTTGGGCAGCTTAGGGGCCGTGGCACGTTACGTTGTGCTACGTTACGCATCCTTAGGTTAGGTTAGGTTAAGCTTAGCTGGGTTATCTTAGGCTCTCGTGCTATACGCTATTATAAGGTAGATATCAGCGCCCGACTCTCCTCTAATATGTTCCGCATGGCACTGGGGATACCAGCAATCGTGGACACGGCACGTGACTTTGAGTTCTGTTACGTTTGGTTAAGTTACGCTAGCTTGGGTCAGGAACGGACAGCATTGGCTTTTCGCTGCACACTGCTATTCTATGGACTTCTGCGCTCTAAAGTGCTCTACCTTACTATGCTTTTCTCTGTTGACGAACGGAATAGTGTTTGCGGCACCTTAGGTTGGGTTATGTTACGTTTGGTTTGGTTGGGTTTGGCTATGCAGTATCGCCGACTTTTGTGCTATACTCCGATATTCTCTGGACTTCTGTGCGCTAATATTTTCTGCTTGGATCTGGGGAGGCCAGCAGTAGTGGTCTCTGCAAGTTAGGTTTAGTTACGCTACGTTCGGCTTCGTTAAGTTAGGACAGGTTAGGTTAGGATATATTTGACTTTTGTGCTATACACAGGAGTGCTGTAGACAACAGTACACTGCTGTGCTCTATTATGCTCTGCTTCCCTCTGCAGATTACAGCAATAATGGTCTCGGCACGTTAGGTTCGGTCATGTTACGTTTGGGTAAGTTACGCTTTGCTATGTTAGGACAGTATAGCACGACTTTGTGCTATGCAATGCTATTCGGATTATTCCTGCTCTCTACGTTGCTCTACTATACTCCGCTCGAATGTCGGACCGCCATCGTGACGCGTTGCGTTGAGTTAGATTTCGGTAGGTTGCGTTAAGTTGGAATAAGTTTGGTTAGGACAACCGCGGCTTCCGTGTTATACACAGCTATTCGGCGGATGTCTGCCCTCTAGTGTGCTGTGATATGTTCTGCTTGGTTATGTGGTGGCCAGTAAGGGTGGTCTCAGCACGAATGCGTGAGTTAGGTTGCGTTCCGTTAGGTATAGCACAAGAGCCATAGCAACCCTCTCCTAACCTAACCAATCTTAACATAACCTTGCGTAAGGTAGCATAACTTAATATACCGCGACCTGTGTTGCTGGACTCCACGGAGTCAAACAGTACATACTAGAGGAGGCTAGATCGCAGGAACCTATAGAACCGCAGTGTATGGCACAAAAGCCAAAGATACCCTAACCTAACGCATCCAAACTAAACATAGCCGAACGCAGCCTTCCTCAACTTATCGTGCTGCGACCAGTATTGCTGGCCTCCACAGTACCCAGCGGAGCATAATAGATGAGATTAGAGCCCAGATGTCCATGGAAGCGCAGTGTATTGCAGAAAAGTCGCAGTAAACCTGAACTAATCAAACGTAACTTAACAAAGCAAACTTAGCCTATCCCAACCTAACGCTAAGAGACCGCTATTACTGGCCTCTCTCGAGGCAAGCAGAGTATACGAGAGCACAGTGGGGCGCAGAAGTCCACCGCATTGCAGTGTACAGCACTAAAGTCAAAGATGTCCAAACTTAACCTGTCCAATCGTAGCATAACCAAACGCAACATATCACAGGCTATTCGGTGGATTTCTGCCCTGCACCGCACTCCACTACATTCTGCTCGGCTCTGGGAAGGCATGCAATAGTGATCTCGGCCCGTTTCGTTTTGTTATGCTGCTTTCGGTGATGATAAGTTTGGGTACGTCAGGATATGATAGCTTTGACTACTGTGCTAGGCACTGCGATTCAATTGCTTTCTGCTCCCTGCTCCACTCTAATATGATCTGCATTGCTGTGTGAAGGCCAGCACTAGTTGTCGCGGCACGTTAGGTTGAGTTAGATTACGTTTGGATGGGTTCGGTTATGTTAAATTTGGTTTGGATAGCTATGACCTTTGCGCTATACACTGATTATCGGTGGATTTCTGTGCACTGAGTTGCTCTACTATGCTTTTCTTGTCTCTGGGAAAGACAGCAATGCTGGTCTAGGCACGTTAGGATGAGCTATGTTACGTTCGGTTAGGTTAGGTTTCTTTGGGTTAGAATATGATTCCATTGACTTTTGCGCTCAACACTGCTATACGGTGGATTTCTGAGCTCCACTGCGCCCAAGAACGTTCTGCTTGTCTCTGTGGAAGCCAGCGATAGTGGTCTAAGCGCGTTAGGTTGAGTTATTCTACGTTTGGCTAGGTTACGTTGCGTCAGGTTAGTTTAGGGTATCATCGACTTTTCTGATACACACTGCTATTCGGTCGATTTCTGTGCTCTACATTGCACATCTATACTCTATTCGACTTATGGGAGGAGAGCAGTAGTGGTCGCGGCACGCTAGGTTGAATGTTGTTACGTTTGGCTATTTTAGACTAGTTCATATTCAGTAAGGATAGCTTCGACTTTCGTGCTAAATACTGCTATTCGGTCGATTTCTGCGCCCTACATTGCATATCTATACTCTGCTCGACTCAGGGGAGGAGAGTAGTAGTGGTCGTCGCACGGTAGGTCAGGTTAGGTTATGTTTGGTATGGTTACGTTACGCTACGTTTGGTTATGATTGCCTTGACTTTCGTGCTATGCACTGTTATTCGGTGGATTTCTGTGATCTTCTGTGCTCTACTACATTCTGCTTTTCCCTGAGGCGTCTAGGAGCACTGGTCGCTGCATGCTATTTGGAGCATTGCTACGTAAGGTTTGGTTTGGTTAGGTCAGGTTAGGTTAGAATATCTTGGCCTTTTGTGCTTTTCACTGCAATGCGGTTGATTCCTGCGCTCTGCTGTGCTCTAGTACACACTGCTTGTCTCAGTGGTGGGCAGCAGTAGTGGTATCGTCACGTTGGGTTTGGTTAGGCGACGCTTGGCTATGTTACGTTAGGCTAGGTTAGGATAGGCCACTTTGGCTTTTGTGCTTTACACTGTCATTCCGTGGATTGCTATGATCAACTGCGCTCCACTACCTTCTGCTTGGCTCTGGGGTGGCTAGGGGCAGAGGTCACGGTTCTTTATTTTGAGTCATACTACATTCGTTGGGGTTAGGTTTGGTCAGGTTCGGTTAGGATATCAACGGCTTTTGCGCTACTCACTGCATTGCGGTGGACTTCTGCGTCCCACTGTGCTGTAGTTTATTCTGCTTGTCCCTGTGGGGTCCAGCAATGGTGACCACGCCGTGTTACGTTGTGTTAGGCTATGTTCTGATATGTTATGTTTGGCTAGGTTAGGACTGGTTAATTTGGACTTTGTGTTATTCGCTTCTGTTCGATGGACATCTGCGCTTTAATGGAGGTCGCTGCACGTTAGGTCTAGATAGTCTGCGTTTGGTTGGGTTATGTTAGTTTGGGTTAGGTTTGGACAGCTTAGGCTTTTCTGCTCTTCTTTGCGATTCTACGGATTGCCGCGCTGTACTCGCCTCTATTATATTCTGCTCGGTTCTGGGGAGGCAAGCAGTAGTGGTCGCGGCACGATGGCTCTGTTTATGTTACGTTCCGCTATGTAACGATCGGTTAGGTTAGGGTGGGGTAGGTTTGACATTTGTGCTGTACACTGCGATCCTATGGATTTCTGCGCTCTAATCTCCCCACAAATATCTTCCGCTTGTCTCCGGCGAGGGCAGTAATATTGTTCTCGGCACGTTATGTTTACGTATGCTACGTTTGGTTACAATACGTTCGGTTGGGTTAGGACTGGGTAGCTATGACTTTTGCGCTATGCAGCTTTATTCGGTGGGCTTCTACACTCTACTGTGCTCTGGTACGTTCTTCTTGGCTCCGTGGTGTCCAGCAATAAGGTCCTCGGCAAGTTCGTACGATTTATGTCACGATTGGTTTGGTTAGGTTAGGACACGATTGCTTTGACTTCTGTGCTATGCACTGATATTCGGCGGATTTCTGCGCCTTACTGTGCTCTAATATGATCTGCTGGTGTGTGTGGGTGCCAGCAATGGTAGTCTCTACAGGTTAAGTTCAGTTAGGTTACGTTTCGCTTGGCTAGGTTAGGTTAGGTGTGGTTAGGGTGGCTTTGACTATTGTGCTATGCGCTGCATTTCCGCTGCTTCCTGTACTCTACATTGCTCTACTTTACCGAGCTCGAGTCTGGGTAGGCCAGCATTGGGTTCATGGCTAGTTGCGGTGTGTTAGGTTACGTTTGCTTAGGTTGGGTTGGGTTATGTTTGGTTG
>NW_016952785.1:14205-18225 GCF_001483705.2 Eufriesea mexicana
ATAGCTTCGAATTTTCTACTGTACACTGAGATTCTATGGATTCCTGCCCCCTGCTCTCCTCTAATATGCTATGCTTAACTCTGTGGAGGTCAGCCAACTGGTCGCGGCACGTTAGGTTGAGTTAGATTACGTATGGTTTGCTTAGGTAGGGTCATGTTACGTTAGGATATCATTGACTTCTGTGCTGTACGCAGCAACGAAGCGTATTTCTGTGAGCTACTGTGCTGTACTTTATTATGCTTGGCACTGCCGTGGTTAGCAGTAGTGGCGTAGGCACGTTAGGATCAGTTATGTTATGTTTGGTTAAGTTACGTTTGGATATGTCAGTGTAGGGTAACTTTGACTTTTGCGCTATACACTGTTACTCGGTGGATGTATGCGCTCCACTGTGCTCCAATACGTTCTGATAGGCTCTGAGGAGGCCAGCAACGGCTGTCTCGGCACGTTAGGCTGAATTGAGCAACGTTTGGTTAGGAAACGTTAGTTTGTGTCAGGCTTGCATAGCTTCCACTTTCATGGTATACACTGCTACTCGGAAGATTTGTGCATTCTGCTGTGCTCTCAAGTGTTCATCTTTGCTGTCGGAGGGACAGAAGCCGTGGTATCAGCACGTTACGTTGAGTTATTCTACATTTGGTTAGGTTAGGTTAGGCACGGTTGGGTTAGGATACCTATGACTTTGGAGATGCACATTGCTATTTGGTGGCTTTCTGCACTCTACTGCGCTCAGCTATACTCTTCACGATTCTGGGGAGGCCAGCAGTAGTGGTCGCGGCACGATGGGTTTTGTTAGGCCACGTTTGGCAATGTTACGGTTAGGAAGGTCAGGAGAGTGTGGCAGAGACTCTTGTGCTGTACACCGCTATTGGGTGCATTTCTACGCTCTACATAGCTCTACCACACTATTCTCGACTCTGGGGTGGCCTGTAATAGTGGCCTCGACACGTTAGTTTTTGTTAGGCTACGATCGTTTGTGTGAAGTTAGGAAAGCATAGGCTTTTGTGGTGTACACTGTTATTCTGTGGACTCCTGCGGTCTACTGTGGTCTACTGAATTCTGCTTGGTCCACAGGCGTCCGGAAATAGTGGTCGCATCAGGTTAGGTTCAGTTAGGTTACGTTTGGTTACGCTACGTTAGGTTAGGTTAGGAGGTACTAGATTTGACCCTTGCGCTGTACCCTGCATTTCGGCGAATTTCTGCAATCTGCTGTACTCTGACGTGTTCAGCTTGCCCCAGGTTGGTCCAGTATTAGTGGCACCGTCACGTTACATTGAGTTGGGCTACGTTTGGATAGGTTGGGTTAGGTCACGTTAGGTCAGGGTATCTTCGGCTTTTGTGCCTTGCACCGCAATGCGTCGGCCTTCTGCGATCTACTGCGCCCTAGTGTTATCCTCTTTGCTCTGGGGATGTCAGCAATTGTGGTCTATGCATGCTAGGTGGAGATAGCTTGCGTTCGGCTGTACTATGTTTGATTCGGTTAGGACAATACAGCTTCGGCTTTTGCGCTGTACACTGCTACGCGGTGGATTTCTGCGCTCTACTGTGCTGTGATATTCTCCGTTTGGCTATGGGATGCCAGCAATAGTGGTCTCGGCACGTGAGGCTATGTTATATTACGTTTGGTTAGGAGAGGTTAGGTTATGTTTGGTCAGGTTATCCCACACCTTTGTGCTACACACTGCACTTCGGTGGATTTTTGCGTTCTACATTGCTCTATCATACCCTGCTCGCCGTTGGGGTGGCCAGCAATAGTTGCCGCGCCTCGTCAAGATAACTTAGGCTTCGTTTTGTTGGGTTATGTTTGCACCGGATAGGTTCGGATAGCATGGACTTTACTGCTATACACTGCGATTCTATGGATTTCTGATATCTACGCTCCTCTAGTATGTTCTGCTTGCCTCTGGGGAGGCCTGTAACCGTGGTCTCGGCACGTTATGTCGAGTTAAGCTACGATTGGTTATGTTATGTTTATTGTGTTATGTTGGGATAGCTTTGACCTTCGTGGTATACACTGCTGTTCAGTGGATTTCTGCGCACTACTGAGCTCTACCGTATTCTGCTCGGCCCTGGGGAGTCCAGCAATGGCGGTTGCGACGCTTTGTTGGACTTCGTTTGGTTATGATACTTTTGTTTGGGTTAGGTTGGGTATAGTTGACCTTTCTGCTATACACTGCGATTCTATGGATTTCTGAGCTCTGCTCCTCTCTGATATTTTATGCCTTGCTGTGGGGAGAATAGCAATAGTGTTCTAGGCACGTTAGGTTTTATTAGGTTAAGTTTGGTTACGCTACGTTTTGTTTATTTAGGACAGGCAACCTTGTCTTTTATGCCATACACTGCTATTCGGTGGACTTCTCCGCTCTACATAGATCTACCTTACTCTGCACGACGCTGGGGAGGACAGCATTAGTTGTCTCGCCACGTTTGGTTGAGCCAGGCTTCGTCTGTTAGTGTCACGTGTGGCTAGGCAGGATAGGATATGTTTGACTTTTGTGATATAAAATGGTGTTCGGTGGATTTCATTATGCTACGTTCTGTTAGGCTGTGCTGGTTTGGTCTAGGTACGGATAGCTTTGACTTCCGTGGTAAACACTGTATCTCGGTGGACTTCCGTGCTCTACTGTGCTCTGGCAGATTCTAGACGAATCTGGGAAGCCAGCAATAGTGGTCGCGGTACGTTAGGCTTAATTAGATTACGTTTGGTTATGTCAAGCTTGGTTTGGTAAGGACACAATAGCTTTGATTTTTCCGTTATACACAGCGATTCTATAGATTTTTGGGTTCTACTCTCATCTGATACGTTCTGCATGGCTCTTGGCAGGCCAGCGATTGCTGTCGCATCGTGTTCGATTGAGCAAGGCTACGTTTGTTAGCGTTACGTTTGGCTGTGCAGGATAGGATATATTTGACTTTCTCGCCATGCAATGCCATTCGGCATATTTCTGCAAGCTGCTGCGCTCTAATATATTCAGCTCGGCTATGAAAGGGACAGCAACAGTGGTATCGGCTCGTTACGTTGAGTTAGGCATGGTTTGGTTAGGTTAGGCTTCGACATGTTAGGTTAGGATACATTTGACATTTGTTACACACTGCAATGCGTTGGATTTCTCTTCTCTGCTGCGCTCTAGTATATTCTGCTTGGCTCTAGGGATGCCAGCAATAGTGGTCTAGGCGTGTTAGATCGAGATATGCTGCGTTCGGTTATATTACGTTTTGTAATGTTAGGTTATTATACTTTAGACTTTTGTGCAACACACTGCTATCCACTGATTTATGCGCTCTACTGCGTTCCAATGTCCCCTGCTTGACTCAGCAGAGGCCAGCAACAGTGGTCTCGGTGGGTTAGTTTGTGTGAGGTTACGCATGTTCATGTTACATTTGGCTGGGTTAGGATACGGTAGCCTCGACATTTGTGCTACACATTGCTGTTCGGCGGATTGCTGCTTTCTACAGTGCTCTAATACGTCCTGCTCGGTTCTGGAGAGTCTAGCAATATCTTCCTCATCTCGTTCCGTTGAGTTACACTTCTTCTTTGTAGGCTAGGTGAGGTCAGGTTAAGTTAGGATGTCCTACACTCTTGTGCTCTGCACTGCAATGCGGTGGATCTCTGCGCTCTACTGTAATCTAGTATATTCTGCTTGGCTCTGCGGAGGCCAGCGATAGTGTCCTCGGCTTAACCTAATGCAGCATAACTCAACATAACCAGCCGCGATCACAACACCTGGTCTCCCCATAGCACAGCAGAATGCAGTGGAGCAGAGTGGTCCTGAGGAGAACACCGAATAACAGTGTTTAGCACGAAAGACGTAGCTATTCTTACCAAACATAACCTAACCTAACATAGCCGAACGTAACCTAACTGAAACTAACGTGCCGCAACCGCTATTGCTCGAATTCCCAGAGTCGAGCAGAGTATAGTAGAGCAATGAAAAGCGTAGAAATACACCGAAAATCAGTGCATAGCACAAAAGACGAGGATATCCTATCCTAACATGGCCTAACCTTACCTAACCAAACGTA
>NW_016952785.1:19143-20452 GCF_001483705.2 Eufriesea mexicana
AGTCAAAGCCAACGTAACCAACCTTAAGCTAACATAGCCTAGCCAAACATAACCTTACGCAACCTAAGGTGTCACGGCCACTATTGCTCGCGTCCCCGGAGTAGTGCGGAGTGTAGTAGAATAACGTAGACCGCAGCAATCCAACAAATATCAGTGAATACCACAAAAGTCAAAGAAATCCTAACCATGCCATCCTAACCTACCCTTGCGAAACGTAACGTAACTCAACCTGGCGTGCCGAGACCACTACCGCTGACCAGCGCAGAGCTAAGCAGAACGCATTAGCGCGGAGTGGAGCGCAGAAGTCCACCGAATATCAGAGATTGTCTCAAGAGTCCATGCTATTCCCTCCAAACATAGGGAGGGAATAACAGTCTATAGCACGAAAGTCTAAGCTATCCGAACCAAACTACACATAACCTGACATAACCAAACATAATCTAGCTTTAGCAAACGTGCCACGACCACGAATGCTCGCATCCCCAGAGTCGTGCTGGATATAGTAGAGCAATGTAGAGCACAGAGATTCACGGAAATGCAGTGTAGAGCACGAAAGTCAAGGTCATCCTGACCAAACTTAACCTAACTCAAACCTACGTGCCACGTCATATTTTGATCGCCTCGACAGAGTCAAGCGGAGTACAGTAGGGCAATGTAAATAGCGGGCATCCTCCGAATAGCAGTGCATAGGTCAAAAGTCGAAGAAATCCTAACCAAGCCTTGTGCATCTAATCCAACGAAACGTAACCTAGTATAAACTAACGTACCGGAACTACTATTGCTGGCCACCCCAAGGCCAAGCTGAACATATTAGGGCACATTAGAGGGCAGAAACCCACCGACTAGCGGCGTATGGCACAAAACTCTAAGCCATTCTATCATAACCCTACCAAGCTTAACATAAGCAAACGTACCTAGACACAACCTACAGCGCCGAAGCCAATCCTGCTGGAACTCCCACAGCCAAGCAGGATATACTAGAGCACAGTAGAGCTCAGAAATGCATGGATAGCTGTGTACAGCACAAAAGTCATAGCTATCCGTGCCTTCCCCATGTAAGCATAACCTAACCAACCGTAGTCCAACTCAACGTAACGTGCCGTGACCACCATTGCTGGCCTCCCGAGTTTCGCGCGGAGTATAGAAAAGCAATGTAAAGCGCATGCATCCACCGTATATCAGTGCATAGCACAAGAGACTATGCTACCCTATCGTAACCAAACCGAGCGCAACGTAACTCAGAAAAACGTGCCGAGACCAATACAGCTGGCCTCCCATTGGTCAAGCAGAATATACTAGAGCAAAGTAG
>NW_016952785.1:24465-26150 GCF_001483705.2 Eufriesea mexicana
AGCATAGCTCAAATTAACGTGCCGAGGGCACTGTCGCCGGCATCCCCAGCGCGAAGCAGATCATATTACAGTACAGCAGAGCGCAGAAATCCACCGAATGGCAGTGTATAGCGCGAAAGTCAAATCTACCATATACTAACTTAACAAAACGTAACATAGGCAGACGTAACGTGACAGATGCTAACATCCCACGACCGCTATTGCTGGCCTCACGAGAACTAAGCAGAGTACAGCAGAGCAATGGAGACCGCTGAAATCGTACGAATAGCAGTGTATAGCTCAAGAGTCAAAGCAATCCTCACAAAGCCTAGCCAAACCTAACCCAACCAAACGTAACGTAACTGTACGTAACGTGACGAGAGTTCTATTCCTGGCGTCCACACTGACAAGCGGAGTGCGATAGCGCACGCAAGAGCGCAGGAGTTCATAGAATAGCAGTGCGTAGCGCAAAAGTCGAAGCTACCCTATTCTAACCTAACCAATCGTATCATAAGCAGACATAACGTACCACGAGAGCCATTGCTGGACTCATGAGAGCTACGCCGAGTATAGAAGAGCCATGTACGTATCTGGAATCGTCCGAATTGCTGTTTACAGCAAAAAAATAGGAGATATCCTAACCTAACCTGACCTAACCTACCTTAATCAAACGTAACCAATCATATCCCAACGATTCCAGCCCACAATTGCCGGACTCCGCATCGCCAAACGGGGCAAACTAGAGGTGAGTAGATAGCAGAGGGCCATATAATGGCAGTTTTTAGCACGAAAGTCAAAGATATGCGAACCAAACCAAAACAAGCCTAACATAACCAAACGTAACGTACCAAAACCTGACGCGCCGCGGCCACCATTACAAGCATTCCCAGATAAAAGCAGGGAACACTAGATCGCGGTAGAGAGCAGAAATCGACCGCATTGCAGTGTATAGCACAAAAGTCAAAGATAACCTCCCCTAACATAACCAGACGCAGCCTATCTCAGACTATCAAGCCGAGACAAATACGGCTGGCCTCCCGAGAGCCAAGCAGAATATACTATAGAACAGCACAGCGCAGGAATCCGCCGAATAACGGTGTGTACCATAGAAGTCGAAGTTGTCCTATCCTAACCATTCCAAGCGTAACACAAACAAACAGTGTATATCTCAACCTGTCGTGCCGAGAACACGGTTGCTGGCCTCACCAAAGCCAAGCAAAACATACTAGAGCGCAGTGTAGCGCAGAAATTCTCCGAACAGCAGTGTACAGCACAAAAGTAAAAGCTATCGTGGCAAACATAGCTTGACCCAACCTAACCGATCGTAACCTGACTGACCACAACGTGCCGAGACCACTATCGCTGGCCTTGCCAGAGTCAAACTGAAACTACTAGAGCACTGTAGGGCGCAGAAATCCACCTAATAACAGACGATAGCACTAAAGTTCTAGCTATCCTCTCCTAACCTAAGTAATCGTAACATACCCAAACGTATCCTATCTTGCTCGAACGTGCCGCAACCACCATTACAGGCCTCCACAGAGCCAAGCAGGATATGCTAGAGCACCGAATATCGCAGATATCCGCCGAATAGAAGAGTACATCACAAAAGTAAGGGCTATCCTGACAAAGCCTAGCCTAATCCAACCTAACTGAACGTAACGTGACACAATTTAACATGCAGAGGCCACTATTGCTGGCACTCC
>NW_016952785.1:26546-29172 GCF_001483705.2 Eufriesea mexicana
CCAAGCTGAAGGCATTAGAGCAGTCTATGGCGCAGGAATCCACCAAATAGCAGGCCATAGCGCTAAAGTCAAAGCTATCCTCTCCTAACCTAACCAATCGTAACATGACCAGGCCTTACCTAACTCAAACTAACGTGCCGCAACTACCATTGCTGGAGTCCCCAGAGTAAAGCAGAACATGTTAGTGGAGAGTAGGATGCAGAAATACATAGAATCGCACTGCATACCTTGAAAGTCAAAGCTGCTCGTGCCTCACCCAAACCAACTGAAAGTAACCAGACATAGCCTGACTCAACCTAACGAGACGAGACCGCTGTTTCTGCCCTCCCGAGAGCCAGGCACGACAAACTAGAGCACGGTAGAGATCAGAAGTCCACCGAAATCCAGTGTACAGCACAGAAGCTAAAGCTATCCTTACCAAGCGAAGCATAACCAAACGTAACCGAACGTAACGTGGTACAGCATAACGTTCCGAGGTCACTATCTCTGGCCTTCCGAGGAACAAGCTGAAAATATTAGAGCAATGTAAGGCGCAGAAACCCACCTAATAGCAGACTACAGTTTTAAAAACAATGCTACCCCTCCTAACCTTACAAATTGTAACATGACCAAACCTAACCTTACACAACCTATCTTGCCGCGACCACCATTGCTGGCCTTCCCAGGGTCAAACAGAACATACTACAGGAAAGTGAAACATAGAAGTCCATAGAATCGCGGGGTATATCAGAAAAGTCAAGGCCACCCGAACCTGACGCAAACCAGCAGGACATAGCCAAACATATGCCGTCTCAACCTAACGTGGCGAGGCCGTTATTGCTGCCCTCCCCAGAGCCAAGCAGGGCATACTAGATCACAGTAAAGCGCAGAAATTCACCGAATAGCAGTGTACAAAACAAATGTTAATGCTACCCCAACCAAACTTGGCATACCACAACCTAGCCGAAACTAACCTGACTCAGCATAACGTTCCGAGACCACAATCGATGGCCTCCCCAGAGCCAAGCTGCGAGCACTAGGGCACTGTTGGACGCAGACATACACCTAGTGGAATACTATGGCACTATAGTTAAAGCTATCCTCCCCTAACCAAGGCAGCCTTAAAATAACCAAACGTAACCTACCTCAACCCATCGAGCCTCGACCACTACTGCTGGCCACCGCAGAGCTAAGCAGAACACATTAGTGGAGAGTAGATTGCTGAAATCCATAGGGTCGCAGTGAATGTCAGGACAGCAGAAGCTACACAAACCTAACCCGAACCAACGGGACTTAACCAAACATAGCCTAACTCAACCTAACGTGCCGAGACCGATATTGCTGCCCTTCCCAGAGCCAAGCAGGAGAAACTAGATCACAGTAGAGGGCAGAAATCCACTGAGCAGCAGTGTACAACGCAAAAGTTAAAGCTACTCTGATCAAACATAGCGTAACGCAACGTAACCGAAAGTAGCACGACTTATAGTAACGTGCCGATACCACTATTGCTGGCCTTGCCAGAGCCAAGCTGAAAATATGAGAGCACTGTAGGGCGCAGAATTCCACCTAACAGCAGGCTATATCACTCAAGTCAAGACTATATTCTCCTAATATAGCCAATCGTAACATAACCGTACGTAACATAACTCAGGCTAACGTACCGCGATCACTAGCGCTGTCCCCCAGAATCAAGCAGAACACATTAGTGGAGAGTAGAAACCAGAAATCCATAGAATAGCAGTGCGTACTAGAAAAGTCAGAGGTACCCAAACATGACTCAAACCAACGGAATATAGCAAAACGTAACCTAACTCAACATAATATGCCGATACCGCTATTGCTGCCATCCCCAGATCCACGCAGGACGTACTAGAGCACAGTAGAGCTTAGAAGTCCGCCGAACATCAGTGTACAGCACAAAAGCTGAAACGATCCTGAAAAAGCTTACCCTAACCCAACGTAACCGAACGTAGCATGTCTCGTCGTAACGAGCCGAGACTACTATATCTGGCCCTGCCAGAGCCAAGCTGAAAACATTAGGGCGCTGTAGGGCGCCTAAATCCAACTAATACCAGACAATGGCACTAAAGTCAAAGCTATCCTCTCCTATCCTTACCAACGTTAACATAACCAAACGTACCCTAACACAACCAAACGAGCGACGACCACAAGTGTTGGCTTTCGCAGTATCAAGCAGAACATATTAGTGAAGAGTTGAACTCACAAATCCATAGAATCGCGGTGTATAGCAGAAAAGTCAAAGCTACCCATACCTAACCCGAACAAACGCAAAATAACCAAACATAACATAACTCAGACGAACGTGCCGAGGCCGCGATTGATGCCCTCCCCAGAGCCATGCAGGACATACAGGAGCACAGTAGGGCGAAGAAACCCACCGAATAGCTGTGTATAGCACAAAAGTTAAAGCTATCCTAACCGAACATAGCGTAACCCATCCTGACCGATCGTAAGCTGACACAACATTATGTGCCGAGACCACTCTCTGTGGCATTACCAGAGCCAATCTGAAAATATTAGGGCGCTCTAGGGCGCATAAATCCAACTAGTAGCAGGCAATGGCACTAAAGTCAAAGCTATCCTCTCCCACCCTTACCAACCTTAACATAACCAAACGTATCCTAAC
>NW_016952785.1:30024-31194 GCF_001483705.2 Eufriesea mexicana
CAGAAATCCACCGAACAGCAGTGTACAACGCAAAAGTTAAAGCTACTCTTATCAAACATAGCGTAACGCAACCTAACCGAACGTAGCACGACTCATAGTAACGTGCCGATACCACTATTGCTGGCCTTGCCAGAGCCAAGCTGAAAATATGAGAGCACTGTAGGGCGCAGAATTCCACCTAACAGCAGGCTATATCACTCAAGTCAAGACTATATTCTCCTAATATAGCCAATCGTAACATAACCGTACGTAACATAACTCAGGCTAACGTACCGCGATCACTAGCGCTGTCCCCCAGAATCAAGCAGAACACATTAGTGGAGAGTAGAAACCAGAAATCCATAGAATAGCAGTGCGTACTAGAAAAGTCAGAGGTACCCAAACATGACTCAAACCAAGAGAACATAGCAAGACGTAACCTAACTCAACATAATCTGCCGATGCCGCTATTGTTGCCATCCCCAGATCCACGCAAGACGTACTAGAGCACAGTAGAGCTTAGAAGTCTCCCGAACATCAGTGTACAGCGCAAAAGCTGAAACGATCCTGAAAAAGCTTAGCCTAACCCAACGTAACCGAACGTAGCATGTATCGTCGTAACGAGCCGATACTACTATATCTGGCCTTGCCAGAGCCAAGATGAAAACATCAGGGCGCTGTAGGGCGCCTAAATCCAACTAATACCAGACAATGGCACTAAAGTCAAAGCTATCCTCTCCTATCCTTACCAACATTAACATAACAAAACGTATCCTAACACAACCTAACGTGCGACGACCACAAATGTTGGCTTTCGCAGTATCAAGCAGAACATATTAGTGAAGAGTTGAACGCACAAATCCATAGAATCGCGGTGTACATCAGAAAAGTCAAAGCTACCCATACCTAACCCGAACAAACGCAACATCACCGAACATAACATAACTCAAACTAACGTGCCAAGGCCGCGATTGCGGCACTCCCCAGAGCCGTGCAGGATATGCTGGAGCACCGTAGGTAGAAGAAATCCACCGGATAGCTGTGTATAGCACAAAAGTTAAAGCTGTCGTAACCAAACATGGCGTAAACCATCATAACCGTACGTAAACTGGCAAAACGTAACGTGCCGAGACCACTCTTTCTGTCCTTCCCAGAGCCAAGCTGGAAATATTACTGCACTGTCGGGTGGAG
>NW_016952785.1:31262-31886 GCF_001483705.2 Eufriesea mexicana
AATCGTAACCTAACACAACATATCGTGTTGCGGGCGCTATTGCCGGCCTCTCCAGAGACAAACAGAACTCATTAGTGGAAAGTAGAACCCAGAAATCCATATAATCGCAGTGTACACCAGAAAAGTCATAGCTGCATAAGCCTGACTCTAACCAACGGAACATGACCGAAAATAGCATAACGCAAACTAAAGTGCAGAGACCGCTATCGCTGCTGTCCATAGAGTCAAGCAGGAGATACCAGAGGACAGTGGAGCGCAGAAGTCCACCGAAAAGCAGTGTACAGCACAAAAGTTAAAGCTACCCTAGCCAAACTTTACCTAACTCTACTTAACTGTGCGTATCCACGACTCATCTCAACGTGCAAAAATCACTACTGCTGACACTCGTAGAGCCAGGCTGAAAATATTAGAGCACTGTAGGGCGGAGATACCACTTATAACAGACAGTAGCACTAAAGTCATAGCTGTCTTCTCCTGAGATACCGATCGTGTCATAACCAAACGTAACGTAACTCACCCTAACGTGTCGCGAAAACAACTGCTGGCCTCCGCTGAGCAAAGCAGAACACATTAGTGAGGAGTATAACGTAGGAATCCATGGAATCGCAGTGTATATCGGAAAAG
>NW_016952785.1:32092-35342 GCF_001483705.2 Eufriesea mexicana
CAGTCCTAACATAGCCAACCGTAGCATAACTGACCGTAACATAACTCAACCTAATCTGCCGCGACAACTATTGCTGCACTCACTAGAGCCAAGCAGAAAGCGTTAGTGGAGAGTAGAACGCAGAAATCCAAAGAATCGCAGTGTATATCAGAAAAGTAGAAGATACCCAAGCCTAAAAAAAGCTAACAGAACATAACCAACCAAAGCATAACACATATTAACGTTCCGCAACCGCCATAGCTGCCCCTCCCCCAGAGCCAAGCAGGACATGCTAGAGAACAGTAGAGCGCAGAAGTCCACCGAATATCTTTGTACAGCACAAAAGTTAGAGCTACCCTAACCGGACTTAGCCAAACCCAGCATAACCGGACACAACCTGTCCCAACGTAGGCTGCTGAGACCACTGTTGCTGCCGTCCCCAGAGCCAAGGAGGACATACTAAAGAACAGTAGATCGCAGAAATCCACCGAATTGCAGTGTACAGCAGAAAAGTAGAGGCTACCCTAACCAAAGTTAGCCTAACCAAGCCTAACCGAACGTAACCTGGCTCAACGTAACGAGCCGAGACCAATATTGCCGGCCTTCCCAGAGAAAAGCTGGAAATATTAGAGCATTGTAGGGAGCAGGCGTCCACCTAATAGCAGACAATAGCACTAACGACAAAGCTGTGCCCTCCTAACTTAACCAACCGTAACACAACCAAATGTAACCTTACCAAGCCTAGCGCGCCGCTACCTCCATTGCTGTCCTCCCCAGAGCCAAGCAGGACAGATAAGTGGAGGGTAGGACGCAGAAATCCATGGAATTGCCGTGTATATCAGAAAAGTCAGAGCAAACCAAACATAACCGACACCAATGGAACATAACCAAACGTAACTGTCACCAATGGAACATAACCAAACATAGCATAACACAACCTAGCCTGACGAGGCCTCTCTTGGTGCCCTCACCGGAGGCAAGGAGAACATATTAGAGCACAGCACATCGCTGTAGTCCACCATATAGTAGTGTGAAGCACGATACTTGAAGCCATCCTATTCAAACTTAGCCTAACCCTGCCCAACCGAACGTAACCTGACCCAACATAAAGTGCCGAGGCCACAATTACTGGCCTTCCTAGAGCCAAGCTGAAGGGATTAGAGCGCTGTAGGGCGCAGAAGTCCTCCTAATACCAGATTGTAGCACTAACGTCAAACCTAACCAAAGTCGTAACATAACCAAACGAAACATGACTGAACCTAACGTGTCGCGACCACTATTGCTGGCCTCCCCAGAGCGAAGCAGGACATGCTAGAGAACAGCGGAGCGCAGAAGTCCACCGAATAGCAGTGTACAGCACAAAAGTTAAAACGAACTAAGCCAAACATAGCATAACCCTAATTAGCCGAACGTAACCTGTCTCAGCATAACGTGCCGAAGCCACTATTTGTAGCCATCCCGGAGCCGGGATGAAAATATTAGAGTACAGTAGGGCGCAAAAATCAACATAATAGCGGACTATAGCACTAAAGTTAAAGCTATCCTCTTCTAACATAACCAATCGTAACATAACGCAACGTACCCTAGCACAACGTAACGTGCCGCCACCTCTAATGCTGTCCTCGCCAGAGCGAGGCAGAACGCATTAGTGGAGAGTAGGACGCAGAAATCAATAGAATCGCAATGTATATCAGAAGAGTCAAAGCAAACCAAACATAACCAAACCAGCAGGACAAAACCAAACGTAGCCAACGCAAACTAATCTGCCGAGGCCGCCCTAGCTGTCCTCCCGAGAGCCAAGGAGGAGGTACTAGAGTACAGCAGAGCGTTGAAATCCACCGAATATCAGCGTACATCACAAAAGCTGAAGCTATCCTAACCAAACCTTGCCTAACCCAACCTAACCGAACTTAATATTTCTCAACATAACGTATCGAGTCGACCATTTTAAGCCTTCACAGTGCTAAGCTGAAATCATTGGAGCACTGTAGGGCCTAGATATCCACCTCATATCAGACTAAAGCGCTAAAGACAAAGCTATCCTCTCCAAACCTAACCAATCGAAACGTAACCAAAACACCTAACGTGCCGCGACCACTGTTGCTGGCCTTCGCAGAGCCAAGCAGAACACATTAGTGGGAAGTAGAACGCAGAAGTCCATATTGCCTCGGTGTATGTCAGAAAAGTGGCAGCTACACAAACCTAACCCAAACCACCAGAACGTAGCAAAGCATAGCCTAACTCAAACTAACCTGCGGAGGCCGATATTGCTGCACTCCCAGAGCCAAGCGGGAAATACTGGAGCACAGTACACAAAGTATTAGGACACTGTCGGGCGCATGGATCCACTTAGTAGCAGACGACAGCACTAAAGCCTAAGCTATCCCCTCCCAACCAAACGAATCGTAACATAAACAAGAGTAACCTATCTTAACCTAACGCACCGCGGCCACTGAAGCTGGCCCTGCCAGAGCCAAGCAGAACACACTTGAGGATAGTAGAACGCAGAAATCCATAGAGTGAATTACTGGCCTTCCTAGAGCCAAGCTGAAGGGATTAGAGCGCTGTAGGGCGCAGAAGTCCTCCTAATACCAGATTGTAGCACTAACGTCAAACCTAACCAAAGTCGTAACATAACCAAACGAAACATGACTGAACCTAACGTGTCGCGACCACTATTGCTGGCCTCCCCAGAGCGAAGCAGGACATGCTAGAGAACAGCGGAGCGCAGAAGTCCACCGAATAGCAGTGTACAGCACAAAAGTTAAAGCGAACTAAGCCAAACACAGCATAACCCTAATTAGCCGAACGTAGCCTGTCTCAACATAACGTGCCGAAGCCACTGTTTGTGGCCTTCCCGGAGCCAGGCAGAAAATATTAGGGTACAGTAGAGCGCAAAAATTAACATGATAGCGGACTATGGCACTTAAGTTAAAGCTATCCTCTTCTAACATAACCAGACGTAACATAGCCAAACATAACATAACTCAAACTAACGTGCCACGACCACCATTGCTGGCCTCCCCAGAGCCAAGCAGGACATACTAGAGCGCTGCAGAGCGCACATATCCACCATATATCAGTGCACAGAACGTAAGTTAATGCTATCCATGCCAAATATACCCTAACCCATCCTAACAGAACTTAACATGAATCCACATATCGTGCTGAGACCGTTATTGCTGGCCTTCCCAGAGCCAAGCTGAAAATTTTAAGCACCGTAGGGCGCAGAGGTCCACCTGATAGCGGACTATAGCACTAAGGTCAGGTA
>NW_016952785.1:35982-40084 GCF_001483705.2 Eufriesea mexicana
CCCCCCCCCATGTCCAAGTAGGACATACTAGAGCACAGGTATTCGCAGAAATCCACCTTACAGCAGATTACAGCACAAAAGATATAGCTATCCTAAGCAAACTTAGTCTAACCCATACCTAACCGAACGTAGTTTGACTCAGCGTAACATGCCGAGACCACCATTGCTGGTCTTCCCAGAGACAAGCTGGAAGCATTACAGCATTGTCGGGCGCAGGGCTCCACTTAATTGCAGGCTATAGCACTGAAGTCAAAGCTACCCATACCTAACCCAGACAAACAGAACATAGCCAGACGTAGCATAACTCAACCGAACGCGCCAAGGCCGCTGTTTCTGCCCTCCGCATAGATAAGCAGGCACTACTAGAGCACAGTCGAATGCAGAAATTGACCGAATAGCAGTGCACAGAACAAAAGTCAAGGCGCTGCCTTGAACAAACTTAGCATAACCAAGCCCAACCGAAAGTAACTTGGCACAACGTTAAGTGCCGAGGCCACTATAGCTGGCCTTCCCGGAGCCAAGCTGAAGATATTAGAGCCCTGTAGGCCGCAGAACACCACTTAATACCAGACTACAGCACTAACGTCAAAGCCACCCTCGCCGAACCTAACCAGGCGTAACATAACCAAACATAACATAACTCAAACTAACGTGCCGCGACCACCATTTCTGGCCTCGCCAGAGCTAAGCAGGGCATACTAGAGCGCAGTAGAGCGCAGAAACCCACCGAACATCAGTGTACAAAACAAAGGTTAAAGATATCCTTACCAAACTTAGCCTGTCACAGCCTAACCGAACGTAACCGGTTCGAACATAACGTGCAGAGACCACTATTGCTGGCCGACCGAGAGCCAAGCTGGGAGCATTAGAACTCCATAGGGCGTAGAAATCCACCTAATAGCAGGCTATAGCGCTGAGGTCAATGCTACCCCACCAAACCTAACCAATTGTGACATAACCAATCGTAACCTAACTCAACGCAGCGTGCCGCGACCATTATTGCTGGCGTCTCCAGAGCCAAGCCGAACTCGTTGGTGGAGAGTAGAACGCAGAAATACATAGCATCGCAGTGTGTATCAGAGCAGTCAAGGCTACCCAAGCCTAACCCAAACCAACGGTGCATAGCCAAACGTAGCCTAACTCAACCTAACTCGCCGAAGCCGCAATTGCTGACTTCCGCAGAGCCAAGCAGGACACACTACAGCGCTGTAGAGCGCACATAGCCACCATATATCAGTGTACAGAACGTATGTTAATGCTATCCATGCCAAATATACCCTAACCCATCCTAACCGAACTTAACATGAATCCACATATCGTGCTGAGAACGCTATTGCTGGCCATCCCAGAGCCAAGCTGAAAATTTTAAGCACCGTAGGGCGAAGAGGTCCATCTGGTAGCGGACTACAGCACTAAGGTCAGGGACACCTCTCCTAAAATAACCAAACGTGACATAACCAATCGTAACCTAACTCAACCTAACGCGCCGCGATCACTATTGCTGGCCTCCCCAGATCCAAGCGGAACACGTTAGTGGAGAGTAGAGCGCAGAAATCCATAGTGTCGCCGTGAATATCAGAGAAGTCAAAGACACGCATACCCAACCCAACCAACGGAAAATAGCCAAACATTGCGTATCGCAACCTGCCGTGTCGAGATCTCTATTGCTGCCCTCCCCAGAGCCAAGTGGGACATACAAGGGGACAGCAGAGCCCTGAAATCCACCGAGTATCAGTGTACAGCTCAAAAGTCGAAGGTATCCCAGCCAATCGTGACCTAACCTAACCTAGCCAAGCGAAGCATAACTCAGCGCAACTTAACGCGGCCACTCCTCCTGGCCTCCCAGAGCCAAGATGTACAGAGTATAGCACAGCAGTTCACAGAGATACACCGAATCACAGTCTGTAGCACGAAAGTTGATATTATCCTAACAAAACATAGCCTAACCTGAGAACCAGTCGTAACATAGCAGAACCTAACGTGCCACGGCACCAATGCCCACCCCCAGAGACGAGGAGGGTATAGAAGAGTAATGTAGAGCGCAGAAACCCACCGAATAGCTGTGTAAAGCACAAAAGTCGAAGCTATCCCATTCTGACCAGACCTAACCTAACCTAAAGTGACGTAGCATAGACGAACGTAACGTACCGAGATCACTACTCCTGGCCTTCCCTGCCCCAAGCATAATGTAGCAGAGCAGAGTGGATCGCACGAATTCACTTGATAACAGTGTACATCACGAATGCCAATGGTATCCTAATCAAACTTAACCAAACATAACCTTATCAAACATTGCCTAACATAAAGGGCACAGTCGAGCGCAGCAATCCTCGGAACAGCAGTGCACAGCACGAAGGTCAAGGATAACGTGACTGAGCTTGACATAACCTTACATAACCAAACATAACATAGACAAACCTGTAGTGTCGAGACCACTATCGCGGGCCTCGCCTGAGCCAATCAGAAAATATTGGAACACAGTAGAGCGCGGATGTTCGCGGATAGCAGTGTATAGCACAAAAGACTATACTTTCCTATCCGAACCTCACCAAACGTAACATATCAAAACGTAACCCAAACAAACCTAACATACCGAGATTACTATTGATGGCCCCCACAGACACAAGCAGAATGTACTAGCGCTCAGTAGTGCACAGCAATCGACCGCATTTCAGTGAATAGGCAAAAGCCGCATATATCGTAATCTAACCTGTCCCAATCTAACCTAACAAAGCATAGCGTATCTCAATATAACGAGCCGCGACCACTGCTCCTGGCCTACCCTGAGCCAAGCAGAGTGTAGCAGAGCACAGTGGATCACAGAAGTCCAACGAATAACAGTGTATAGTACGAAGGTCCAAGCTAATCTGACTAAACTTGAACTAACCTAACCTAACCAAACGTAACCTGCCACAACCAGACGTGCCACGACCACTATTAATCACCTCTCCAGAGCCGAGCAGAGTGCAGTGAAGCCACGTAGAGCGTAGATATCCACCGAAAAGCATTTTATGTCGTAAAAGTCAAAGAAACACCAACCGAGCCTGCCAAACCGTACCTAATGAAACGTAACATTTCTCAACATAACGTGCAGAGACCACTATTACTGGCCACACCAGAGGCAAGCAGAGCGTACTGTAGCACATGAGAGCGCGGAAACACAAAGAATAGCGGTGTATAGCATAAACGACAAAGTATCCTTTCCTAACCAAGGCAGTCGTAGCATGACCAAACGTAACATAAAACAACCTAACATGTCGGGACTACTACTGCTGGCCTCCAGAAAGACAAGCAGGATGTACTAGAGCACGGTAGTGCGCAGACACCCACCTCATTGCAGTGAACAGCACAAGAGAGTCGAAGATATCCTAACCTAACCAGACCTAACGTAACTTAATCATACGTAGCATATCTCTGCCTAACGTGCCGAGATCACTATCGCTGGCCCAGCCAGAGACCGGCGGATAGTATTAGAACGCAGCTGAGCGCAGAAATCGGTCGATAGCAGTGTATAGCACACATGTCTAGGCTATCATATCCTAGCCTCACTAAAGGAACATAATCGAACATGGCGTATCACAAACCCATCGTGCCGAGATCAATATTTCTGGATACCACAGCGCCAAGCAGAATACACTACCGCACAGCAGAGCGCAGAACTCCACCGAATATCAGTGTAAAGCACTAAAGTCGAAGATATCCCAACCCAACCTGTCCTAACCTAATCTAGCCAAACTTAACGTGACTCAACTTAACGTACCGCGAACACTGCTGCTGGCTTCACAGGAGTCAAGCAGAGTATAGTAGAGCAGCTTAGATCACACAGATCCACCGTAAAGGGGTGGACAGCACGAAAATCAAAGTCATCCTAGCCTTGCTTAACCTAATCTAACCTAACCGAACATAACCTAACCCAACCTAACGTGACACCACCTCCATTGCTCGCCTCCCCAGAGTCGAGCGGAGCATAGTAGAGCAATGTAGAGGGCGGACATATTCCGAACAGCAGTGCAATGCACAGAAGTAAAAGAAATCCTAACCAAGCCTACCAAGCCTAACCCAACGAAACGTAGCATAACTAAATCTTACGTGCCAGGAGTAC
>NW_016952785.1:40105-46425 GCF_001483705.2 Eufriesea mexicana
TATAGCACAAAGGTCAACCATATCCTGTCCAAACTTGATATAACGTAGCCTATCCAAACGTAGTGTAACTAAGGATGACGTGACGTGTCGAATATTTCTGGCCGCCCCAGGGCCAAGCAGAGCATATTAGAGCACACTAGAGCGCATAAATCCACCGAAATGCAGTGAATAGCACTAAACTCGAGGTTATCCCAACCCAGCCTGTCCTAACCTAGCCTAACCAAACTTAACGTAACTCGACATAACATGATGCGACCACAGCTGCTGGCATGCCCGGAGTCAAGCAGAATATAGTAGAGCACTGTAGACCACACATGTCCACCGAAAACCAGTGTACAGCACGAAAATAAAACTCATCCTATCCAAGCATAGCCCAACTGAACTTAACGAGCCGCGACCTCTATTGCTGGTCTCCCCATAGTCGAGGGGACTATAGTAGTGCAGCGTAGAACGCGGAAATCCTCCGTATCTCAGTGCATAGCACAAAAGTCAAAGAAACCCTAACCAAGCCCTCCTAACCTAATCCAACATAACGTAACATAACATAAGCTGTCGTGACGGGAGTACTATTACTGGCCGCCACAAAGCTAAGCAGAATATACTTCAGCACAGCAGAGCGTAGAATGCACCGCACTGCAGAGTATAGCACAAAGGTCAAACATATCCTTATCAAACTTTACATAACACAGCCTATCCAAACGCAGTGTAGCAAAGCATGACGTGTCGAGTCCAATATCTCTGGCCACACCCGAGCCAAGCAGAGCATATTAGAGCATATTAGATCACAGGAATCCACCCAAAAGCAGTGATTAGCGCGAAAGTCCGGGAAGCCGGTCCTAACCTAGCCAAGCGTGACACAACCAAACGTAGCCTATCTCAAACAAGCGTGACGATAGCACTATTGCTGGTCTCCACAGAGACAAGCAGAATGTACGAGGGCACAGCAGAGCGCAGATACCCACCGCATTGCAGTGTGCAGCACAAAAGCCAAACATAGCCTAACCTAACCTAACCAAACGTATCATGTCAGAAACTAACGTGCTGAGATAACCAGTGCTCTCCGCCCCAGAGCCAAGCAGAAAGTATTAGAACGCAGTAGAGCGCAGATATCTGAGTATAGCAGTTTACAGCACGGAGGTATGGATTATCCTATCCTAACCTCACCAGGAACATAACCAAGCGTGGCGTAGCTCAACCTAACTTGCCGAGACCAACATTGCTGGTCTCCCCAGAGCCAGGCAGAATGCACGAGAGGACGGCAGAGCGCAGAAATTCACCGCATTACCTATAATAGTACAAAGGTCGAAGATATCCGAACATAACCTGACATAACCTAACCTAGCCGAACGCAGTATAAATAAATATGACGTGCCTCTACCACCGCTCCTGGCCTCCCCATAGCCACGCAGAATATAGCAGAACACTGTAGATCGCAGAAATCCACCGAAAAGCAGTATACAGCGCAAGAGTGAAAGTCATCCTAACAAAATTTTACCTACCCTTCCCAACCAAACGTTATCTAACAAAGCCTAACGTGCCACAACCTCTATTGCTCACATCCACATATTCGAGCGAAGTATAGTAGAGCAATGTAGAGCACGGACATCCTCCGAATAGCAGTTCATAGTTCGAAAGTCAACGAAATCATATCGAAGCCTTCCTAACCTAACCTAACGAAGCGCAACCTAACTCAAGCTGACGTGGCGGGAGTACTATTACTGGCCGCCACATGGCCAAGCTGAACATACCAAAGCTCAGAAGAGTATAGAAATCGACTGAATAGCAGCGTACAGCACAAAAGTCTATGCTATTCTGTCGTAACCTAACCAAACGTGGCATAAGGAAACGTACATAAACACAACCTGTCGCGCCGAGAACGCTAATGCAGGCAGCCCCAGGGCCAAGCAGAACGTAATAGAGCACACTGGAGAGCAGAAGACCACAAACTAGCAGTGTATAACACAAAAGTCAAAGCTACCCTATCCCAATATATCCAACCTTAACATAGCCAGACGTAATATAACTCAACCTAACGCACCACGACCACTATTGCTGGCCTCCCCAGTGTCGAGCAGAGCTGACTAGAGGACATCAGGCCGCAGAATTCCATAGAATCGCAGTGTACAGCAGAAAAGTCATATATATCAAGGCCTAACTCAAACTAACGTTACCGAGCCAAACGTAACCTACCTCAACGTATCGTGCCGCGGCCGCAATTGCTGGCCTACTCAGAGTCGGTCAGAGTATAGTAGAGCAATGTAGAGCGCAGACATCCACTGAATAGCAGTGTGTAGCACTAAAGTCGAGGATATCCTAACCTAACCTGGCACAACCAAACCCAACCACACGTAGCATAACTCAATATAACGTGCCACGACCGCTATTGACGACCTTTGTAGAGTCAAGCGGATCATATAAGAGCCCATTAGAGCGTAGAAAACCACTGAATAGCATGGTACAGCACGATAGTCAGAGCTTCCCTGACCAAACGTAGCCTAACCTAACTTATCCAAACGTAACATAACTGAACGTAACGCGCCACGACCGCTATTGCTCGCATCCCCTGAGTCGAGCAGAGTATTGTAGAGCAATGTAGTGTGCAGATATCCACAGAATCGCAAGGTATGGCAAAAAATTCGATGATGCCCTAACCACACCTGGCATAGCCTAACATAGCCAAACGTGGTATAACTCAACATAACGTGCCGCGACGGCCTTTGATGGCCTTCGTAAAGCCTTTCAGAGCATATTAGAGAACATTAGAGCGTAAAGGCCCAACGAATAGCAGTGTGGTGCACAAAAGTCAATTCCATCCTATAATAGCAAGTCCAAACGTAATATAAGCACACGTAGGGTAACATAACCTGACGTGTCGAGAGAGCTGATGCTGGCCTCCCCAGCGACAAGCAGAAAATACTGGAACACAGTGGGGCGAAGATAGCCACCAAATAGCAGTGTATAGCACAGAAGACAGAAAAATCCTGACCTAACCTGGATTAATCTAATCAGACCAAACGTAAACAAACTAAACCTAACGAACCGAGCCCACACTTGCTAGCATGGCCATCGCCAAACAGGACGTATTAGTGGAGCCTAGGGCGCACAAGTCCATAGAATGGCAATAAATAGCAGAAAAGTCAAAGCTATGCTAACCAAGCCAGACTAACCTACCCTAACCGAGCGTAAGCTAACAAAACCTAACGTGCCGAAATCACTACTGCTGTCCTCCATAGAGGAACGCATAGCATATTAGAGCACAGCAGAGCATAGAAGTCGACGGCATTGCAGTGCATAGCGCGAACGCATCGGTATCCGGTCCAAACCTGGCCAAACCTTCCCTAACCCAAAGAATCATAACCAAACCAAACGTACTGCGACCACTGCTGCTTGCTCCACAGAGCTAAGAATAACATATCAGAGCGCAGTAGAGCGCAGGAGTTCACCGTATAGCAGTTAACAGCACAAAGGGCAAACCCATCCATTCCAAGCATAACCAAACCTTACCTACCAGACGTAACCCAACTCATACATACATGCCGTGACACCTATTGTTGGCCACCCCAGAGACAAACAGATGCTGGTAAAGGAATACAGTGCATGGATATCCACCGAAAAGCAGCCAATGGCACAAAAGTAGGTGTTATCATAACCACACCTATCCCAACCCTGCCAAGCCAAGCGTAACCTAACCAAACCCAGCGTGCCGAGGACTCAATTGCTGGCCTCCGCAGAGCCATCCAGTACATATTAGGGCGCAGCAGAGAGCAGGAGTTCACCGTATAGCAGTCTACAGCACAAAGGTCAAAGCTATCCTTTCCTAACCTAGCCAAACCTAATGCAACCAAACGTAACCTGACCACTCCTAACGTTTCGAGGCCTCTATTGCTGCCATCCCCAGAGTCAATCAGACCATACTGGAGGAGAGTAGAGCACAGAAATCCATAGAATCGCAGTGTCTGGCGGAAAAGTCAAAGCCACACTAACCTAACTCAAGCAATTGTTTCCTAACCAACCGAAGCCTAACACAACGTAGCGAGCGGCGGCGACTATTGTTGTGCTCCCCAGGGACAATCAGAATATAGTGGCGCACCGCAGAGCGCAGGATTGCGCCGAATAAAAGTGTATACCACGAGAGTCCAAGCTATCCAGTCATAACCAAGGCAAACGTAACCTAATGAAACGTAGCCTAGCTAAGCCAAACGTGCCGAGACCACTATTACTGGTCTCCCAATAGTCGAACATATCACAGTAGAGCTATGTAGTGCGTAGAAATCCACCGAATAGCAGTCTATATCGCAAACGTATATTCTATCCTATAATAACATGTCCGAAAGTAATGTAAGCAAAGGTAAGTTAACTTAACCTAACGTGCCGGAAACACTGTTGCTGCTCTCGCCAGAGTCCGTGCGAGCATAGTAGAGGAATGGAGAGCTCAGAGAACAAGCGAATATTTGTGAATAGCGCAATAGTCAAAGGTACCGTGTTCTAACATAACCAGAAGTAACCTGACACAACATAACTTGCCGGAACCACTATTACTGTCCTCCCAAGAGCAAAGCAGAATATACTAGAGTACCCGGGGCCGCAAAGGCCAACCGCACTGAAGTGCAAAGGACAGAAGCCAAAAATATTCTAACCGAACCTGACATATCCTAACTTAGCCAAACGAAGCATAGCACAACCTAACGTGCCGAGATCACCATTGCTGTCATACACACGTCCACGGAGGGAATATTAAAGCACAGTAAAGTGCAGAAATCGGCCGAATAGCAGTACATAGCACAAAAGTCAATGCTATCCTGTCCTAACCTAACCAAACGTGACCTAATCAAACGCAGCATAACTCTAACTAACGTGCCGAGACCACTATTGCCGGCCTCCAAGGTGCCAAGCAGAGCAAATTATAGCACTGTAGATCGCAGAAATGCACAGAATAGCAGTGTATAGCACAAAAGTCAAAGCTATCCTTTCTAAACCTAAGCAAACTTAACATAAGCAGACGTAACGTTACCCAAACTTACGTGCCACGACTGCTACTGCTGGCATCACGAAAGCTAAGCAGAGTATAGCAGAGCAATGCAGAACGCTGAAATCTTCTGAACAGCAGTGTATACCACAAGAGTCATATCTATCTTGACCAAACATATCCAAACCTGTCATAACAAAGCGTAACGTAAATCAACCTAACCTGTCGAGAGCACTACTCGTGGCGCCCACGGAGAGGAGCAGAGTCTGATAGCGCACAGAAGAGCGCAGAAGTCCATAGAATTGCAGAGTGTAGCACAAAAGACAATGCCATCGATTTCAAACGCAACGTAACATAACACAGCCGAGCGCAATCTCACTTAACCTGACGTGTCGCGACCACTAGTGCTGGCCTCCCGAGAGCCCGGCAGATTATAACATGGCAATGTAGGGCGCAGCAATCCACCGAGTAGCAGTGTATAGCACATAAGTCTAACCTATCCTGTCCTAACATAACCAAACGAAACATAACCAAACGAAACATAACCGAACGCAGCATAACTCAGACTAACGTGCCGAGACCAGTACCGCTGGTCCCCCATAGGCAAGCAGGATATACTAGGGCAAAATAGAGCGCAGAAAGCCACCTGGTAGCATTGTTAAGCACAAAAGTAAAAGCCGTCACAGCCAAATATATCCTAACTTTACATAGTCAAGCGCAACATAACAAAACCATACGTACCACGACCCCTTTTGCTGGCCACCCCAGAGACAAGCGGATGCTAGTAGAGCAATGCAGAACGCAGACGTCGACAGAATAGCAGTGTACAACGCAAGAGTCAAAGCAACCTCAACCAAACTTAACACAACCTATCCTAACCGAAGGTAACCTAACTCAATCAAATGAGCAGGAACGCTTTTGCTGGCCTTCCTCGAGACCAGCAGGTGCAAGTTGAGCAGCGCAGTGCACAGATATGGCACGAATAGCAGGGTACAGCACAAAATTCAAAGCTACCCTCACCGAACATATTAAAGCCTATCCATGCCAAGCTTAACATAACAGAACCTAGCGCGCCCAGACGACAGTTGCTGGCCTCCCCAGAGCCGAGCAGACCATACTAGAGCACAGTAGAGCGTAGAAATCCACCGTATAGCAGTGTACAGCACAAAAGTCAAAGCTATCCTGTCCTAAGGTAACCAAACTTGACCTAAATGTTCCTAACGTGCCAAGAGATCTATTGCTGCTCTCCTCAGAGCCAAACAGAACGTATTAGAAGGGAGTAGATCGCAGAAGTACATAGAATCGCAGTGCATGGCAGAGAAGTCGAAGACGTCCAAACCTATCACAAACAAAT
>NW_016952785.1:46895-52450 GCF_001483705.2 Eufriesea mexicana
AGCACAAAAGTCATATCTGTCCTAGCCTAACCTATCAAAGCATAATACAACCGAACGTAACATAACTCAACCTTACGTGCCTACCCGCTATTGCTAACATCCCCATGTCAAAGCAGAATATACTACAGCACAGTAGAGAAAAGGAAGCCACCGAATAGTAGCTCGCAGCACAAAGGTCAAGGCCATTCTAGCGAACCTTATCCTACCTTATCCAAATCAAACGTAACATAACACAAGAAATTCTACCGCGCCCACCATTACTGGCCTCCCCAGTGACACGCAGAGGCTAGTGTAGCAATACAGAATGCAGATACCGTACGAAGAGCAGTGTATAGCGCAAAAGTCGAAGAAATCCTAACCAAGCCTTCCTAACCAACCCCAACGAGGCGTAACATAAATCAGCCTAACACGCCGGGACCACTAATGCTGGCCTCCCCACGGACAAATATAATATAGTAGAGCACAGCAGAGCGCAGAAGTCCACCGCATTGCAAAGTATAGCATAAAGGGGAATCATATCCTGCCATAACGAGACCTTAACCTACCTACCCAAGCGTAGTGTATATAAGCATAAGGTGACGAGAACAATTTTACTGGCCTCCCCAGGGCCAGGCAGAGTGCATTAGAGCACATTAGAGCGCAGAAAATTACCGAACAGCAGTATGTAGCACAAAAGTCAAGGTAGCATATCCTAATCTAGTCAAACGTTACACACGCAAGCGTAACATAGCTCAACCTAACATGACGAAACCACTAGTGCAGGGCCACAAAGAGACAAGCAGAATGTGCTAGAGCACACTACAGCGCCGAAATCCAATACATTGCAGCGAAGAGCACAAGGGCCGTAGATATCCTGGCACAACCTGACCTAACCTAACCTAACCAACCGTAGCATATCTCAAGATGACGTGCAGCGACGGCTGCTCCTGGTCTCCTCATAGCCAAGCAGAATGTGGTGGAGCACAGTAAATCACAGAAGTACACCGGATAACAGTGAATAGCACGAACGCCAAAGCTATCCTAACAATATATACCATTACCTAACCAAACCAAACTTAACCTAACTTAACCTGGCGCGCCGCGAACGCTATTTCTCGCCTCCTCGGTGTCATATGAGTATAGTAGAGCAACGTAGACCGCAGAAATCCACCGAAAGTCAGTATATGTTACAAATAACTTATCATAACCATACGTAGTGTAGGTCAACCTAGCATTACGAGGCAACTACTGCTGGCCTGACCAGCGCCAAGCAGAATATATTACAGCACAGCAGAGCGCAGAAATTCACCGCACTGCAATGCAGTGCACAAGTGCCGGAGCTGTACTAGCCCAACCATCAGAACCTAACCAGACGAAGCTAGACATAACTGATCCTAATGTGCCCAGACCACAATTACGGGTCACAGCAGAGCCGTGGAGAGCGTATTTGAGCATACTAGAGCGCAGAGATCAACGAAATAGCACTGTGTAGCGCAAAAGTAAAAGTAGCCTGCCCTAACGTAGCCAAACGTAAAATAACCGAACGTAACCTAACTCAACCTGACATGACGAGGCCACTATTGCTGCGGATATTACCAATCTTACGGCAGAATGTACTAGAGCACAGTAGAGCACAGAGATCTACCGAATATCAGTGCATAGACAAGAGTCAAAGCTATCCAGGCTTATCCCAGCATAACCTAACACAACCAAACGTAGCCAACCTCAACCAAACGTGCAGCAAACACAATCGCTCTCCTCCCCAGGGCCAGGCGGTACGTATTAGAGGAGTCTAGGGGGCAGAAATCCAAAGAATTGCAGTGTATAGCAGAAAACTCAAAGCTATCCAAACCTTACCCATGCCAACATAAGCTATCCAAACGTAACCTAACTCAACCTAACATGCCGCGGCCACTATTTCTTGCCACCCCGGAGTAAAGGGGAGCGTATTAGAGCACAGTAGACAGGAGAAATTCACAGAAAAGCAGTATGTAGCACAATAGACGCAGGTGCCAATTCCTAACCCACCCGATCGTATAACTACCGAACAGTAACGAAGTTTAACTTAACGTGCCGCCAGCACTATTGCTGTCCTCCCCAGTGCCATGCAGTACACACTAGACATCAGTAGAGCGCAGAAATCCACCGGCCGCCGTGTAAAGCACAAAAGTCAAAGCCATTATAACCAAACGTAACCTAACCTGACGTGACTAAACGTAACGTAACTCACCCTAAGTTACACGACCGCCATTGCTGGTCTCCCTGGAAGGGAGCAGAGCATATTAGAGCAACGTAGAACACTGAAATCCACCGCATTTCAGTGCAGAGCGCAAAAGCCATAGATATCCTACCCTAACACAAACAAGTCTAACCAAACCAAATTAGGTTTCTGGTCTCCCCAGCGCGAAGCAGAGCATATTGTAGCAATGTACAGCGCAGAAGTCTTCCGAAATGCAGCGTACGGCACAAAAGTCAATGCTACCCTCTCCTACCCTGACCAAACGTAACTAAGCCAAACGTAGCATAAATTAACATAACGCGCCGGGGCCTCCATTTCTGGCCTTCCCGTAGTCGAGGAGAGTAGGAGAGCATTGTAGAAAGTAGAAATACACCGAAAAGCAGTGTGTAGCACAAAAGTCAAAGATATTCCGACCAAACCTGACCATACCTGATATAACATGATGTAGACTAACTAAACGTAACGCGCCAATGGCTCGATTGCTGGCCCGCCCAGAGCCAAGCTGAAAATATAGGTGCACAGCGGGGTGCAGTAGTCCGCCGAATAGGAGTGTATAGCGCAAAGGTCATGGTACTATCGCAAAGCGACAACTACTACTGGCCTGCCCAGGGCGAAGCAGAACATACTAGAGTACAATAGAGCGGAGAAGCACACCGGATTGCAGGGAGCAGCCCAAAAGTCGAAGCTATCCTCCCCTAACCTAACCAAACCTAACACGTGCAAACGTAACATAACTCAACCGTTCGTGCAACGACCACTATTTCTGGCATCCCCAGAGCCGAACCGAGTGTAGTAGAGCATTGTGGAGCGCGGAAATCCACCGAATAGCCGTGTATTGCTGAAAAGCCAAAGCTGCCCAGTCCTAACCGATCCAAGCGTGACATAATCAAACGTATCCTAACATTTCCGAACGTGCCGAGGCCGCTATTGTTGGAACCCCAGAGCCAAGCAGAATATACTAAAGCACAGTGGACCATAGAAGGCCACAACGTAGCAACGTATAATCACTAAAGACAAAATGTCCTAACTTATCCTGGCATAACCTAACCTAACCAAACGTGGACTAGCTGAACATAACGAGCCAAGACCACTATTTCTGGCCCCTCCAAAGCCAAACAGAACATTCTAGAGCACAGTGGAGCGCAGACATCCAAGGAATAGCAGTGCATATAACAAAAGTCAAAGCTATCCTCTCCTAACCAAACCAATCGTAGCATACCCAAACGTATGCTAACACAATCTAACGTGCAGCTACTGCTATTGTTAGCCTCCCTAGGGACGATCATACTATAGTAAAGCAGAGTAGACCGCAGATGGCCACCGTATAAAGGTCTATACCAAGAAAGTCAAAGCTATTCGGACTTAACACAAACGTGCGTAACCTCATCAAACGTAGCATAACATAACGTAACGTGCCGCGACCACTGTTGCTGGCTTCACCAGGGTCAAGCAGAGTATAGTAGAGCACACCAGAGCTCAGAAATCCACCGCATTGAAGTGTATAGCACCAAAGCCATAGACACTCTAACCTAAGCATCCCAACCTATCATAACGAGACGTAACCGTCCTCAACCTAACGTGCCGAGAACACTATTACTGGCCACCACAGTGCCAAGCAGAGATATTTGGGCACAGTAGTGCACAGAAATCCACAGCATTGCATTGAATAGCACAAAAGTCGAATATATCTTGACCTGACGTGACATAACCCAACACAACCAAGGGTAGAATAGCTCAACGCCACGTGCCACGACCACAGCACATGGCGTCCCCAGAGCAAAGCAGAATGTAGTATAGCATAGTCGATCACAGAATTCCACCGAGTAACAGTGTATTGCACGAAAGTCGAGGACGTCCATGAACAACCTAACATAACCTGACCTAAGCGAAAGTAACATAACACAACCTTACGTTTCGAGATCACTATTTCTGGCCTCACCAGTGGCAGGCAAAGAATATTAGAACACATCAGAGCGCAGAAATCCGCATATAGCAGTGAATAGCACAAAAGTCTGTACAATCTTATCCTAACCTCACCAACCGTAACATAACCGAACCTAGTGTATCACAACCTAACGTACGTTGAGCACTATTGCTGGACGCCGCAGAGAATAGCAGAAATATTAGATCATGCTGGAGCGCAGACGTCCACCGAATAGCAGTGTATAGCACATAATTCAAAGCTACCCTATCCTAATATATCCAACCTTAACGTTGCCGAACGTAACATAACGCGGCCTAACGTATCTCGATCACAATTGCCGACCTCCCCAGATTCTAGCCGACGTTACCAGAATACTGTAGGGCGCATTAGACCATAGAATTGCAGTGTATAGGACAATAGTCATATCCATCCAGGCCTAACGAAGGTCAACACAACCAAACCAAACGTAGCCCAACTCAACGTAACATACCGCGGACATTGTTGCTGTCCTCTCCAAGGAAAAGTAGAATGTAGTAGAGAGCAGCCGTGTGCAGAAATCCGACGAACGTCTGTGTATAACACGAAAGCCAATGCTACTAATCGAACGTAACATAAGACAACCTAACGTGTCTAGGCCAATATTGCTGGCATCCCGGGGCCAAGCAGAGTATACTGGAGTACATTAGACCGCAGAAATCCACCGAATAACATCGAATGGCACAAAATTGAGAGAAGCATATCCAAACCGAGCCAAACGTAACATAACCAAACGTACCCTAACTAAACCTCATGCCCCGAGACCACGGCTGCTGGCCTCGGCAGAGAGAAGCAGAAAACGTTAGAATGCAGTAGACCACAGGAATCGGAGGAGAGCGGCTTATAGCACAGATGTAAAAACTAGCATATCCTAACCTCACCAAACGTAAAATAACCTAACGCCGCAGCGCTCAACCTAACTTGACGAGACCACTATTGCTGGCTCCCACAGATACAAGCAGAATGTATTAAAAGGCAGTAGTGCGCAGAAATCCACCGCAATGCCGTATGAAGCACAAGCGTCGAAGATAACCTAACCTAACCTCGCCTAATCTAACCTAACAGAACGTAGCTTTTCTCAACATAACATGCCCAGGCAACCATTGCTGTCCTTCCCAGAGCAATGCAGAGCATATTAGAGCACAGCATAGCGCACATGCCCACCGAGTAGCAGCGTATAGCACGAAAATCAATGCAATCTTCTCCTACCCTAACCAGACGTAACATAACAAAGCGTAGCCTAAATAAACTAACCTGGCGGAACCCCTATTACTGGCCTACCCACAGTCGAGCAGAGTATAGTAGAGCAATGTAGAGCGTAGAAATGTGACGAGTAGCAGTGCACAACGCAAGAGTCATAGCTAACCTTTCCTAACC
>NW_016952785.1:53732-54813 GCF_001483705.2 Eufriesea mexicana
GCAGTGTATAGCAGAAAAGTCACAGCTGTCCTATCCCAAACTAACAATGCATAACATAGCCAAACGCAACCTAACACGGCCTAACGCACCCAGACCACTATTGCTGACTTCTACAAAGCCAACCAGAATATACTAGAGCACAGTACAGCTCAGATATCCGCCGCATTGCAGTGTGAAGCGCAAGGGCCAAAGATATCATAACCTAACCTGACCGAACCTAACCTAACCAAACGTAGCCTAACTCAAAGTTACGAGCCGATGCCACAGTTGCTGTGCCTCGCAGAGCCAATATGAACATGTTAAAGCACAGTAGAGCGCAAGAATCCGCCGCATTGCAGTGTAAAGCGCAAAAGTCAAAAATAATCTTACCTAACCAGACCTAACCTAACCTAACGACACGTAGCCTAACTCAAAATATTGTGCCCAGACCAGAATTGCTGTCTTTCCCAAAGCCAAGCTGAGTGCACTAGAGCACAGTAGAGTGCAGGAATCAGCCGAATGAGTGTGTATAGCGCAAAAGTCAAAGCTAGCCACTCCCAACATAGCCAACCTTAACATAATCAATCGTAGCATAAATCAAATTAACGTGACGGGGCCACTTTTACTGGCCTCCAAAGTGCCCAGCAGAATATTGTGGAGCAATATAGAGCGTAGAGAGACGCCGAATATCAGTGTATATCACAAAAGTCACAGCTAACCTAAACTTACCTGTCCAAACTAGTATAACCAAACACTACCTAACAGAGCCTATCGTGCCGGGACCACTATTGCTGCACTCACTAGGGTCAAATAGTATATTCTAGGCCTCCGCAGAGCGCATAAAGCCACCAAAGTGCAGCGAAAGGCCAAATGTCCAAGACAACCTAACCTAACCTAAGCAGACGTAACCCAACCAAACATAGCCTTAATCAAACTATTGTGCCGAGACCCCGATTGCTGGCCTCCTCAGAGACGAGCAGAGAATGTTAGAGCACAGTAGAGCGCCGACGTCGGCCGATTAGCAGTGTACAGCGCAAGAGTCGAAGCAACCGCAACCAAACTTATCATAACCTAATCTAACCGAACGTAACCTAACTCAATC
>NW_016952785.1:57002-77582 GCF_001483705.2 Eufriesea mexicana
CGGTGAATCGCCCGAAATCCAGACTAACCAAATCTCACCAAGCATAAACCAACTCAACCTAACGTGCCTTGAAAGTTATTGCTGCCATCCCCGGTGCCAGGTAGAAAATAATAGCGCACTCTAGAGCGCTGAAAGCCACTAAATAGCAGTGTACAGCACAGAAGTCGCAGATATCCTATCCCAACCTGACCTACCCTAACCTAGCAAAACGTGACATAACTCAAACTAACGTGCATAGACAACTATTGCTGCTCTGCCGAGAGCCAACCAGAACATAATAGATGAGATTAGAGGGCAGAAAACCATAGAAAAGCTGTGAATAGCACAAACGTTACAGCCAACATAACCAAACTTAACCTACGCTAACCGAACAAGGCGTAACATGACTTAACCATACGTGCCGTCACCACTATTGCTGGCCACCACTGGGCGAGGCAGAACACATTCGTGCACAGTGGAGCTCAGGAATCAACCGTATAGCACTGTACATAGCAAAAGTAAAGGCTCCCCCATCCTACCCTGAACAAACGGGACGTAACCAAACGTAACCTAACTCTCCCTGACATGCCGAGACCACCTTTTCTGACCTCCCCAGAGCCAAGTAGAACTTCCTAGTGAAGGGTAGAGCGCTGGACTACATAGAATCGTAGTGCACTGTACAATAGTCGATGTTACACTATCCTAACGTAGCCATTCGTAACACAACCGAACGTTGCATAAATCAACCTTACATGCCGAGACCATCACTGCGAGCCTAAGCAGGGCAAAGCAGAATATACCAGAGCACAGTAGAACGCCGTAGTCGGCCACATTGCAGTGTACAGCACAAAAGTGGAAGATATACTTATCCAAGATGCCCAACCCTAACATAACCGAACCTTGCCTAATTCATCATAATCAGGCGAGACTAGTGTTGCTGGCCACCCTAGGGCCGGGCAGAGCTTATTATAGCAATGTGCAGCTCAGAAATCCACCCACTGGGGGCGTACGGCACAAAAGACAAAGCTATCCTATCCAAACCTTACCCAACGTGACATAACCTTATGTATTACATCTGAACCTAACGTGCCGAGACCGTTATTGTTGGCCACGCCGTAGCCAAGCAGTACATACTAGCACACAATGCAGCGCAGAAATCCACAGAAAAACGGTTTGCACCGCGTAAGTCAAAGATTTCCAAACCTAACCCATACTAACGTAACACAGCGGAACGTAGCATATCTAAAACTAACGTGCCGCGACCACAATTGGCGGCCTCCCCACATCCAAGAACAGCATATAAGAGCACAGTAGAGAGCAGAAGTCCACAGAACGGCAGTGTACAGAACAAATGCCGAAGCTTTCCTGTCCTAACTTATACAAACGTAGCACAACCAAACGTAGCCTAACTATACATAAGTTGCCGATACTAGAACTGCTGACCTCCACAGAGCCAAGCAGAGCATATTAGAGCAATGCAGAGCGTTGAAATCCACCGAATGGCGTTGTATAGTATAAAAGTCAAACCTGCCCAGTCCTAACATAGCCAAACGTAACATAACCAATCGTTGCCTAACTCAACATAACGTGCCGAGACTACCATTGCTAACCTCCCTAGAGCTGAGTAGAGCGTATTAGAGCAATGCAGAGCCCAGAAATCCACCGAACAGAGGCGTATAGTGTAAAAGTCAAAACTATCCTATCGCAACCTATCCCAACGTAATATAACCAAACGCAACCTATCATAACCTAAAGTGCCGAGGCCACTACTCCCGGCCTCCCCATCGCCAAGCGGGGCACATTAGAGGAAAGCACAGCGCAGAGGTCCACAGGATGGCAGTGTATAGCACGAAAGTCAGAGATATCCTAACCTAATGTGATCAAACGTACCCGAATCAAACGTAACATAACTAATCTTAACGTGCCGCGGCCACTATTTCTGGTATTCCCAGAGCAAAACAGGGAATATTAGATCGCAGTCGAGCGCAGAAATCCACCAAAGAGAAGTGCATAGCATAAGAGTTAAAGGCATCCTCTCCTAACCTAACAAATCGTACCGTAATTGGACGTAGCATATCCGAACATAACGTGCCGGGACCACTATTACTGGCAACCCCAGATTCGAGCATAGTATACTGGAGCACGGCAGAGCGCAGAATTCAACCGAATATCATCGTATAGCACGAAAGACGCAGCTGTCAAAGCCTACCCAAGGCCAACGTATCCCAGCCAAATTTAGCATAACTCATCCTAACTCGACGACACCGCCATTCCTGGTATCACCAGAGCGAAGCAGATCTTATTTTATCGCAGTAGAGCGCAGAAATCAACCGAAGAGCAGTGTATGGCACAGAGGTCAAAGCTATCCTAACCAAACCTGTCCCAACGTAGCGATGGCAAGAGTAACCTGACTCAAACTAGCGAGCCGAGACCAACATTCCTGGCCCCCAGAGCAAAGCAGAACATGCTACAGCACAATAGAGCGTAGAAACTCTCCGTATAGCAGTATGTATCACAAAAGTCAAATCTAACCTATCCTAAACTATCCAAACTTGACGCAGTCAAACGCAACCTAACCCTTCCTAACGTGCCGAAACAACTATTGCTGCCGTCCTCAGAGCGAAGCAGAACATATTAGAGCATTGTAGCTCGCAGGAGTTCATAGAATCGCAGTGCATATCACAAAGGTCAAAGCTACCCTATCCCAGCATAACCACACGAAGTATAACCAAACGTTACACATAATAACCTAACGCGCAGGGGCCACTGTTGCTGGCCTCGCCAGAACCGAGCAGACCATACTAGAGCACAGTAGAGCGTAGAAATTCACCGTATAGCCGTGTACAACACAAAAGTCAAAGCTATCCTATCCTAAAGTAACCAAACTTAACCTAAATGGTCCTAACGTGACGAGACCTCTATTGCTGCTCTCCTCAGAGCCAAACAGGGTGGAGTAGTGCAATGGAGAGCGCATATATCCACGGAAGTGGCGTGTATAGCGCAAAACTCAAAGTAATCCTATACGGACATAGCCGAACGTAACATAACCTAACGTTACATAACTCAAGCTAACGTCTCTACGCCAGAATTACTGACCTCCCCAGAGCCAAGGCGAATAAAGTACAGCACAGTAGAGGAGGAAATCCACCGCGTTGAAGTATAAAAGTAGGAGATCTCCTAACAGAACCCGGCCTAGCTTATCATTACCAAACGCAACCAAGCCAAGCCTAACGTGCCTAGCCGGCTATTGCTGGAATCCCCATCGCTAAGCAGGGCACATTAGGGAACAGTAGAGAGCAGAGGTCCATATAGTCGCAGTGCACAGCACAATAGTCGCAGAAGGCCTGACCTAACGAAGCCAAACGTAACACTACCAAACGTAGCCTAGCAAGACCTATCGCGTCAAGCCCACGAATTCTGGCTTCCCAAGATACCAGCAGAGTATTGTAGAGCAGTGTGGAGCGTAGAACCCTAAGGAATAGCAGGGCATAGCTCAAATGTCAAAGATACCTTAACATAAACTGCCCAAGCCTAACATAAGCAAACGCAGAATATTTAAACCTTACCAGCCGTTACCCTTATTGCTGTCCTACACATAGCCAAGCAGAATGTACTAGTGCACAGTAGAGCGCAGAAATCCACCGAATAGAACTGTAGAGTACAACAGTCAAAGCTATCCTATCCAAACCTAACCAAACCTTGCCTGACCAAACGTAGCCTAACCCAAACAAACGTGCCACGATCACTGTTGCTGGCTTCCCCAGGGTCAAGCGGAAAAAAATAGAGCAGCGAAAAGCGCAGAAATCCACGGAATAGCTGTTTATAGGGCAAAAGTCCAAGTAATCGAATCCTAACATAACCAAATGTAACATTGCCAAACGTAACCTAACACAAACTAACGTTCATACACCACTACTCATGACCTGCGCAGAGCCAAGCAGAAAATACTAGGGGAGAGTGAAATGCAGAAATCCGCCGCATTGAACTGTAAAGCAGAAAGGTAAAGGATAACCTAACACAACGTGACAAAGCCTAACATAACAAAGTGTAACCTAACCCAACATAACCTGTCTAGCCAACTATTGCTGGGCTCCCCATCGCCCAGCAGGGCATATTAGGGGAGAGTGTAGCGCAGGGGTCCTCAGAAAGTCAGTCTCCAGCACAAAAGTCACATCCATCCTAGCCTAACCTGTCAAAGCATAATACACCCAAAGGTAACATATCTTAACCTTACGTGCCTACCCGGTATTGCAGACCTCCGCATGTCAAAGCAGAATATACTGGAGCACAGTAGAGAGCAGGAAGCCACCGGACAGCAGTTCGTAGCACAAAAGTCAAAGCCATTCTAACGAAACTTATCATACATTATCCAAATCAAACGTAACATAACACAAGAGATCTTACTGCGCCCACTATTACTGCCCTACCCAGTGGCACGCAAAGGCTGGTATAGCAATGCAGAGTGCAGATATCGCACGAAGAGCAGTGTACAGCGCACAAGTCGAAGTTATCGTCTCCTAACCTAACCAAACGTAACGTAAGCAAACGTAGCATAACCCAACGTAATTTGCCTACACCTCTATTGCTGACATCGCCAGAGCAAAGCGCAATATACTAGAGCACAGGAGAGCGCAGATATCCTCCGCATTGTGGTGCAAAGCACAAAAGTCAAAGATATCCTAACCTAACCTGTCATAACCTAACCCAGCCAAACGAAGCCCATCTCATCCTAACGTGACGGAACACAATTGCTGGCCTCACCAGCGCCAAGGATAGCATATTAGGGCAAGTAGAGAGCAGAAATCCACCGAATAGCAGTGTATACCACAAAACTCAAAGCTATCATATCAAACCTAACCAAATGTATCATAAGCCGACGTAACGTTACCCAACCTTACGTGTCACGCCCGTTATTGCTGTTCTCACGAGGACTAAGCGGAGTATAGCGGAGCAATGTAGGACGCTGAAATCGTCCGAAGTGCGGTGTATAGCCCAAAAGTCAGAGCTAAGTTGACCAAAGCCTGACCATAACAGAAATGACCAAACATAGTCTATTTCGACCGAACGTGTCACGACCACTATTGCTAGCCTCCCCAGAGTCGAGAAGAGTATGGTAGACCAACGAAGAGCGCAGAAATCCACCGAATAGCAGTGTATAGCACAAAAGTCGAAGCCATCGTCTCTGAACCTAACCAAACGTAACATAACCAAACGCAGCATGACACTACCTGAAGAGCCGCGACCACTATTGCTGGCCTTCCCAGAGCCGAGCAGAATATATTAGAGCAGAGTAGAACGCAGAATTCCGCCGCATTGGAGTGTAAAGCTGAAAGTATCGGATATCCTAACGTATCCTGACCAAACCTAACATAACCTAAGGCATCTAATTCCAACCTAACGTGAGTATCCATCTACTGCTGAACTCCATATCGCCAAGCAGGGCGTATTAAGCGAGAGTAGAGCGTAGAGGTACATAGAAGTGCAGTGCATAGCACGAAAGGCAGTGAAATCCGACCCCAACCCAAACAACCTAAACCCTAACCAAACGTAGCATGAGACAGCGTATCGAGCCGCGACCACTATTTCTGGAACTGCCAGAGCAAAGCAGGAAGCATTAGATCACAATAGAGCGCAGAAATCCAACATATATATGTGTACAGGACGTAGCTATCCTATCCTAGCCTATCCAAACGTAAGCCAGCCATGCGCAACCTAACCGAGCATAACGTGCGGAGACCACTATTGCTGGCCTCAAAAACGTCAAGCAGAGTATATTGAAACGCAGTAGAGCGCCGATATCCAACGAATAACAGTGTATAGCACAAAAGTCAAAGATACCATATCCTATAATAGCTAAACGTAAAGCATCCAAACGTAAGCTATCTGTTCCTAAAGTGTCGAGACGTCTATTGTTGCCCTCCTCAGAGAGAAGCAGGACGTATTAGAGTAGAGTAGGGCGCAGAAATCCATAGAAACGAAGCGTATAGCAGAAAAGTCAAAGCCATCCGTACTTATCCCAAACAAATATGACATTGCCTAACGATGCATAACTCAACATAGTGAGACGCATCCACTGTTGCTGGACACCCCAGGGCCAAGCAGAATGTAGTAGAGCACAATAGAGCGCAGAAGCGCTCCGAATAATTGTGTATGCCACGATAGTCAATGCTATCCGAACATAACCCAAGCAAACATGACCTAACCAAACGTAGCCTAACAAAAGCTATCGTGTTGACACCACAGTTGCTGGCCTCCCCAGAGTGGGGCAGGGTACAGCAGAGCAACGAAGAGCGCAGGAGCCCACCGAATAGCAGTTAATAGCTCAAAAGTCAAAGCTAACCTGGCCAAACGCAATGAACATGGCATTGCCAAGCGTAACGTAACCCAACCCTACGTGCCTAGACCACTATTACCGATCTGCCCAGAGCAAAGCAGAACATATTAGAGCGCAGTAGAAAGCAGAAATACACCGTATAGCAGTGTACGGCACAAAAGTTATAGTTAATCTGTCCAAACCTAACAAAACGTAACCTAACCTAGCGAAACACGTCTCAACCTATCGTGCCGAGAGCACTATTCCTGGCGTCCACGGAGACAAGCAGAGCGTGGTAGCGACCAAAAGAGTGCAGAAGTCCACAGAATAGCAGTGTGCAGCGCAGAGGCCTAAGCTATCGTAACTTAACACAACGTAACCTGACCCAGCCATGCCTAACCTAACTTAATATACTGTGCCGCGACCACTATTGCTGGCATCCCAAGAGTCGAGCAGAGTATAGTTGAGCAATGTAGGGCGCTGCAATCCACCGAATGGTGGTGTATAGCAGTAAAATTAAAGCTATCCTAGCCTAACGTATCCAAACATATCATAAACAAGCGTAACGTAGCACATCCTAACGTGCCTATGCCAATATAACTGATCTGCCCAGAGCAAAGCAGAACATAATAGAGAACAGTAGAGCGCAAAAATACACCTTATAACAGTGGACAGCACAAAAGTTCAAGCCATCGTTTCCTAACCTAACAGACCGTAATATAACCAATCGTAACAGAGCACAATGCAACTTGCAGCGGCCACTGCAGCACTAGTGCTAGCGGCACTATGGCTGTGCTTCACAGACACGAGCAGAGTATTTTAGATCACTGTAGAGAGCAGAATTGCACCCAATAACAGCTTATAGCGCGAAAGTCAGAGTGTGGTGTACACTGCTTTCTGGAAGATAACTACCCTCTACATTGAGCTACAATACTCTGCTCGACTCTGAGAAGGCCAGTAATGGTGGTCCAGGCACGTTAGTTCCATTTGTGCGGCGTTTGGTTATGTTACGATTGGTTAGGTTGGGAGAGGATAGCAATGACTTTTGCTTTATATACTGCTATTCGGTAGACTTGCTAGCTATACTGTGCTCTATTACTCTGTGCTTGGCTGTGGGGAGGCCAGAGATAGCGGGCTCGGCCCGTTAGGCTGAGTTGGGTTACGTTTTGTCAGGTTTGGCTATGTTTGTGTAGGGGAGGATAGCCTCGACCTTTGCGCTATACAAGGCTATTGGGAGGATTTCTGCGCTCTACGGTGCTCTAATATGCTCTGCTCGTCTCTGAGTATACCAGAAATCGGGGTCTCGGCACAATAGTTTTATTAAGGCTATGCTTGTGTAGGTCATGCTAGTTTGGGTTAGGCATGCAGAGCTTTGACTTTCGTGGTATACACTGCTATTCGGTGGACTCCGTCTCTTTACTGTGCTGTGGTATGTTCTGCTTAGCACTGCGGAGGTCAGCAATAGTGGTCCCGGTAACTTATGATGAGATATGCTACGTTCGGGTGGTTGAGTTTAGGACTGGTTAGGTTAGGTTATATTTACTTTTGTGCCTTACACTGCAACGCCGCGGACTTCTGTAATCTACTGTGCTCTAGTATATTTTGGTTGTCTCTGTAGTGGTCAGGAATAGTGGTGTAGGGTGGTTAGTTCGAGTTATGTTCGTGTGGTTACTCTGTCCGATTAGCTTTAGTTAGGGCAGCTTCGTCCTTTGAGTTATACACGCATATTCGATGTACGTCTGCGCTCTACTGTGCTATGATATGCTCTGTTTTGCTCCAGGATGACAGCAACGGTTGACTCGGCTCGATAGGCTGTGTTCGGCTACGTTTGGTTAGGCTAGGTTAGTCTGGGTTAGGTTAGGATAGCGTTGACTTTTCTGCTGTAGAATGCCATTCTTTGGCCTCCTGCGCTCTACTCTCCTTTTATATGCTCTGCACGACTCTTGGAGAGCCAGCAATGGTGGTCACGGCTCCTTAGGTAGTGTTATGTTACATCTGTGTATGCCACGATTGGATATGTTTGATGACAATGGCTTTGACTTTTGTGCCATACATTGCCATTCTTTGGCCATCTGCGCTCTACTCTCTTCTAGTAAGTTTTTCTTTACGATGCGGAGGGCAGCAATAGTGGACTCGGCTCGCCAGGTTTTGCTGGTCTTCGTTTTGTTAGGTTATGTTAGGTCAGGTAAGTTTAGGGTACCTTTGACTTTTGTGCTGTACACCGCTGCTCGGCGGCTTTCTGCCCTCTACTGTGCTTTAGTATGCTCTGCTTGTCTCTGGAGAGGCCTGTAACAGAGGTCTCGGCACGTTATCTTGAGTTAGGCTACGATTGGTTATGTTACGTTTAATTGTGATATGTCGGGATAGCTTTGACGTTCGTGGTATACACTGCTATTCGGTGGATTTCTCAGCTCTACTGAGCTCTACCGTACTCTGTTTAGCCCTGGGGATTCCAGCAATGGTGGTTGCGGCGCTTTGTGTTGAGTTGTGTGTTCGTTTGGTTATGATATGTCGTTTCGGGTTAGGTTGGGTATCTTTGACTTTTCTGCTATACACTGCGATTCTATGGATTTCTGAGCTCTACTCCTCTCTAATATGTTATGCTTTACTATGGGGAGAATAGCAATTGAGTTCTAGGCACGTTAGGCTTTAATAGGTTACGTTTGGTTACGCTACGTTTTGTTAATTTCGGACAGGGAAACATGACATTTGTGCTATACACTGCTATTCGGTGGACTTTTGCGCTCTACATTGCCTTACCATACTCTGCTCGACACTGGGGAGGACAGCAGTAGTGGTCTCGCCACTCTAGGTTGAGTAAGGCTACGTTTGTTACTGTTACGTTTGGCTAGGCAGGATAGGATATGTCTGGCTTTTGAGATATACAATGCTGTTCGGTGGGTTTCGGCGCTCTACTGTTCTCTAATTTGCTCTGCCTGGCTCTGGCGCCGACAGCAATTCTGTTCTAAGCACGTTAGGATGTGTTATGCTACGTTCTGTTAGGCTGCGCTAGTTTGGTTTAGGTACGGATAGCTTTGACTTTCGCGGTAAACACTGTTGCTCGGAGGACTTCCGCGCTCTACTGTGCTCTGATAAACTCTAGACGGCTCTGGGAGGCCACCAATAGTGGTCGAGGCACGATAGGCTTAGTTAGGTTACGTTTGGCTATGTTAAGTTTAATGAGCTTCGGTCAGAGCAGCTTTGACATTTCTGCCACGCACAGAGATTCTACAGATCTCTGGGCTCTACTCACCACTAATATGCGCTCCTTTGCTATGTGGTGGCCAGCAATAGTGATCGCATCACCTTCGGTTTTGTTATGTAACGTTTGCTTATGTTACGATTGGTTAGATTTGGAGAGGCAAGCTATGACTTTTGTGTCATACAAAGCTTTTCGGTGGATTTCTGCGCTCTGCCTTGCCCTTGCGTATTCTGCTAGCCTGAAGGGAGGCCAGCGATGGTGGTACCGGAACGTCTAGTTAGGTTATGTTACGTTTGATAATATTTCGTTTGGTGAGATTGTGACAGGATAGAGTCGTCTTCTGTGATATACACTAACATTCGGTGGACTTCTAAGCTCTACATTCTTTTACAATACTCTGCTGGACTCTTCGGAGGCCAGTCACAGTAGTCTCGGCACGTTAGCTAGAGTTACGCTTCGTTTCGTTGGGTTACGTTTGTTTGGCTAAGGCTTGGATAGCCCTGACTTTTCTGCTATACACCGCGAACCTATGGATTTCTGCGCTCTACTCTCCTCTAATTTGCTCTGCTTGGCTCAGTGGAGGCCAGCAATAGTGTTAGTTTCACGTTAGGCTGGGTTGTGTTACGTTTGGTTTTCTAACGATTGGTTAGGTTACGGGATGATATCCCTGACTTTTGCATTATACACTGCTATTCGGTGGATACCTGCAACCTGCTGCGCTGTAATATGTTCAGCTTTGCTCTATGAATGGTAGCGATACTGCCATCGTCGCGTTAGTTTCAATTAGCCTACGTTTGGTTAGGTTTGGTTAGGTCAGGTTGGGTCAGGATTTCTATGACTTTTGTGCTTTACACTGCAATGCGGTTGATTTCTACGCTCTACTGTTCTCTAGTATTTTCTGCCTGCCTCTGCGGAGGCCACCCATAGTGATCTCAGCACTTTATGTTGTGGTTCGTTACGTTCGTATATGTTACGATTGGCTATGTCTGCAGAGGATACATCTAACTTTTGTGATGTACACTCTTATACGGCGGATTTCTCTGCTCTACTGTGCTGTAATGTGCTCAGCGCAGCCCTTGGAGGAGCAGAGATACTGGTCTCGGTGCGTTAGCCTCAGTTATGTTACGTTTGGTTGGGTTAGGTTTGTTTGGGTCAGGTTAGGATGGCTTTGACTGTTCTGCTACAAACTGCCATTCTATGGACTTCTGCGCCCCACTCTCCTGTAATATGTTCTGCTAAGAAATTCAGAGGCCAGCAATATTGGTCTAGGCACGTTATGTTGGATTTCCTTGTGCTTGGTCATGTCACCCTTGGTTAGGTTAGGATAGGGTAACTTTGATCTTTGCGCTATACACTGCTATTCGGTGAATTTCTGCGCTCTACGTGGCTTTGCTATACTCTGCTCGACACAGGGGTGGACAGAAATGGTGGTCGTGACGCAATGGTTTGAGTTAGGATACGTCTGGCTATGCTACGTTTGGTTAGGTTCAGTTATGATAGCTTTGACTTTTGTGCTTTAAACTGTCTTTCGTTGGATTTCTGCACTCTGCTGTTCTCTCGTATGTTCTGCTTGGCACTGGAGAGGCCCGAAATACTGGTCTCGGCTTGTTGAGGTTAATTGGTCCACGTTTGTCTAGGTTACGTTAGGTAAGGTTTGGTTAGGATTTATTTGGCTTTTGTGCTATACGTTGCTCTTTGGTGGCTCTCTGCGATCTACAGTGCCCAATTATATTCTGCTTGGCTCTGAGGATACCAGTAATATTGCTCTCGGCGCGTTAGGTTACGTTAGCTTAAGTTTGGTTGTATTACGTTTGGATGGGTTCGGAAAGGATAGCGTCGACTTTTGCCCTCTACACTGTTATTCGGTGGATTTCTGCTGTATACATTGCTCCGCCATACTCTGCTCGACTCTGGGGAGGCCAGTAATAGTAGTCCCGGCATGTTAGCTTGATTTGAGCTACGTTTGGTTATGTTACGTTTGGTCAGGGTAGCAGAGTATAGCACTGATTTTTGTGCTATATACTGCTATTCGGTGCACTTCTGCGCTATGCTGACCTCTAAAATGCTCTACTTGTCCCTGGGGCGGTCAGCGATCGCTGCCTCGTCTAGCTAGGTTGTGTTAGGTTACGTTTGGTTATGGTATGTTTGTTTGTGTTAGGTCTGGAGAGCATTCACTTTCTTGGCATAGTCTGTAATTCGGGGGATTCCTGCGCTCTACTGTGCTGTACTATACCCTGCTTGACTCTGGGGAGGCCAGAAATAGTGACCGCTTGCCGTTAGGTTGAGTTATTTTACGCTTAGCTTTGCTACGATTGGTTAGGTTAGGAGCGGATCGCTTTGACTTTTCTGCTATACACTGCTATTCGGCATATTTCTGCGCTCCACTGTGATCTGGTGTATACAGCTTGGCTCTGGGAAGGCCAGAAATAGAGCTCCCAGCACGTTACGTTGCATTGGGCTACGTTTAGTAAGGATAGGTTAGGATATCTTCGACTACAGTCCTTTACGCAGCAATGCGGCGTGCTCTTGTATGCTCTGCTTGTGCTTGCGAGGGCCAGCAACAGTGGATTCGGCACGTTAGGTAGGGATGGGCTACGTTTGGTTATGTTATGTTAGTTTGGTTTGGGTTTGCATAGCTTTGACTTTCGTGGTATGCACAGCTGTGCGATGTATTCCTGCGCTCTGCTGTCCTTCGGTATGTTCCGCCTGGCACCGGGGAGGCCAGCAATAGGAGCCCAGGCACGTTAGGTTGGATTGCGTTGCGCTTCCTTATGTTGCGCTTGGTTAGGTTAGGAAAGGGTAGCTTCCACTTTTGCGCTTTAAACTGTTGTTCGGTGTATATCTACGCTCGGCACTGCTCTACTATAGCCTGCTCGACCCTGTCGTTGCCAGAAATAGTGGTCGTGGCACGATAGATTGAGTTAGGTTACGTTTGGCCAGGCTAGGTCGGGAAAGGTTTGGTTCCGATGTCTTTGACTATTGTGCTATCCACTGCTGTTCGTTGGATTTCTGCTCTCTACTGTGCTCTGGTGTGTTCTGCTCGGCACTGAGGACAGCAATAATGGTCTCGTCACGTTAGGTAGAGTTCTGCTACGTTTGCCTATGTCAGGTTGGATTAAGTTAGGCTGATCTCGGTGACGTTAACTTAGACCTTCGTGCTATGCGCTGTCGTTCGGAGAATTTCTGCGCTGTAGTGTGACCTACCTTATTATGCCTAGCACTGGGAGGGCCAGCAATATAGGTCTCGCCACGTTAGATTTAGTTAGGTTTCGTTTGTGTATTTTAGGTTGGGCTAAGCTCGGTAACGATTGCTTTGACTTCCGTGCTGTGCCTTCTTTTTCGGTCGACTTCTGCCCTCGACTGCATTCTGCTACATGCTGCTTACACCTGGGCAGGTCACCAAAAGTTGCCGCGGCACATTATGTTGATTTAGGCTCCGTTTGGTCGGGATAGGTTTGGTTAGGCATTGTTAGGATAGCTTTGACCTTCGTGCTATTCAATGCTATCGAGTGTTTTCCTGTGATCTACAGTGCTCTACTACATTCTGCTTGGCTATGGGATGGACAGGAGCAACGGCCGCTGCACGTTATGCTGAGATACGCTACGATTGGATAGGTCAGGCTAGGACAGGTTATGCTAGGATATCCGCCGCTTTTGAGCTACTCACTGCAATGCGGTGGATTCCTGCGGTCCAATGTGTTGCAGTACGTCCCGCTTGTCTCTGTGGAAGCCTGCATTAGTGGTTTCGCCATGTAAGGTATGGTTGTATCACCTTTGAATATGTTACGTTTGACTAGTTTAGGATGGGCCACTTCGACTTTTGTGCCATTCACTGCCATTCGGCGCATTTCTGCGCTCCAATGTGCTCCAATATGCTCTTCTTGGCTCTGCGAGGCCAGCAATATCGGCGTCGCCGCGTTATGTTGTGTTACGCTACATTTGGATATGTTAGGTTCGGCCAAGTTATGTCAGGATATACGTCACATTTGTGCTAAACAAAAAATGCCGTGAATTTCTGTGTCCTAATACCTTCTGCTTGTCTCTGTGTAGGCCAGCGATAGTGATCGGGATATGTTACGTTCGGTTAGGTTAGGTTAGGTCAGGTTAGGTTCTGATATCTTGTACTATTGTGCTATTCACTGCTATTCGGTGGATTTTTACACTCTACATTGCTCTACTATGCTGTGCTCGACTCTGCGGAGGCGAGCAATAGCGGCCGTGGCACGCAAGGTTAAGTTAGGTTACGTTTAGTTTCGTTTGGTTAGGACGGTTTGGTTTGGATATCTACGTCTCCTGTGCTATATATTGAAATGCGGTGGATTTCAGCGCTCTGCTGTGCTGTAGTACATTCTGCTTGTCTCTGGGGATGCCAGCAATGGCGGTCTCGGCGCGTTAGGATTAGCTGGGCAACGTTTGCATATAATAAGTTTTGTTATGTTAGGACGGAGTAGATTAGTCTTTTGTGGCATTCACTGCTTTTCGGTCGATTTCTGCGCTCTACTGCACCATAATATGTTCTACTTTACTCTGGTGCGTCCAGTATTCGTAGCCTCGGCACGTCACTTTGAATTAGGTTATGTTGGGTTAGATTAGGTTAGGTTATGTTTGGTTGTGGCACCCATAACATTCGCGCTATATACTACTAACCAGCTGAATCCTGCGATCTACTGTGCTCGACTATATCCTACTTGGCTCTGGGGACGCCAGATGACATGGTCTCGGCGCGTTATGCTGAGTTAGTCTGCGTTTGGGTAAGTTACGTTAAATTGGGTCCGGTTCCGGTGGCAATGACTTTTGTGCCGTACACTGCGATTCTATGGATTTCTGCGCTCTACTCTCCGCTAATATGTTCTGCTCCACTCTGGGGTGGCCAGCAATAGTGGTCTCAGTACGTTAGATTAAGCTATGTTACGTTTGGATTTGTTGAGGTTGTATTTGTCGGGATAGAGTAGGCATGTCATTCGTGCTGTACACTGCTATTCGGAGATATCTGCGTTCTAGTGTGCTATAGTATGTTCTGCTTGGCTCTGGGAGGCCAACAACAGTGGTCTCTGCACTTTATGTTGGGCTGGGCTGCGATAGTTTTAGTTAGGATATATCAGGTATGGTTCGGATATATTTGTCACTTTCGCTGTTGAATGCACTGTTGTGGATATCTGCGCACTGTTGTGCCCTTGGGCATTCTGCTTTTCTCTGTGAAGGCCAGCAATAGCTTTCTCGTCATGTTAGGTTGTGTTTGGTTACGTTTGCGTATGATAAGTTTGGCTAGGTTAGGGTAGACTACCTTGTCCTTTGCGCATTACGCAGCTAGTCCGCGCCTTTCCGTGATCTACTCTGCTCTACTGGATTCTGCTTGATTCCAGCGAGCCCAGCAAGGTCGGTTTCGTGCTGTTAGCTTATGTAAGGCTTCTTTTGATTAAGCTATGTTAGGTTATGTTTCGTTAGGAAGGCATCGACTTCCGCGCTTCACATTATTATACGTCGGGTTCCTGTGGTCTACTGTGCTCTACAGTATTCAGCTTGTCTCTGTGGTGTCCAGCAGCAGTGGTCGCGGCACGTTCTGATAGGTTGCACTACGTTTATGTAGGATAGGTTAGGGCAGGTTATGTCAAGATATCCACGGCCTTATTGCTATTCACTGCATTGCGGTGGACTTCTGTGCTCTACTGTACTCTAGCACATTAAGCTTCCCCTGCGGATATCAGCTGTAGTAGGTTGGTCATGGCAGGTTGAGCTAAGCTTCGTTTTACATAAACGTGTATGTTACGTTTGGCTAGGTTAGTAGAGCCTACTTTGATTTCTGTGCCATTCGCTGCTATTCGGTTGGTTTCTGCGCTCTAATATGCGCTTATATGCTCTGCTTGGCCAAAGAGAGGACAGAAATATTGGTCTCGTCACGTCATGCTTAGGTACACTGCGTTTGGATAGGTAAGGTACGGTCAGCATATATTAGGATATGCTTGATTTTTGCGCTATGCACTGCAATGCGCTGGATATACGCACTCTACTGTGCTCTAGTATATTCCGCTTGGTCATGGGGAGGCAAAGAATATTGGTCTTGACGCGTTAGGCTTAGTTAGGCTACGCTTTGCAAGTGACATTGCTGGATATGATAGGACTGTGTATATTAGACTTTCGCGTCATTTACTGCCATTCGGTTGATTTCTGCGCCCTACTGCGCTCCAATATGTTCTGCTTGGCTCTAGGCAGGCGAGCAGTAGTGATCGTGGCAGGTTACTTGGAATTAGAATATGTTTGGTTTAGATAGGTATGGCAAAGTTCGGTTAGGATACCTTCGACTTCCGTGCTGTTCTCTGTCATTCGGTGGATTTCTGAGACCTACTGTGCTCCACTATACTCTACTCGACCCTGTGGAGGCGCGGAATAGAGGTCGCGGAGCGCTAGTTTGAGTTACGTTACGTTTGGTTTGGTTAGGCTAGGTTATGTTCGGTCAGGATAGCTTTGACTTTCGTGCTTTAGACTGTTATTCGGTGCATTTCTCTGATCTACTGTGCTCTACGTCATTCTGCTCGGAAATGTGGAGGCCAGGAGCAGTGGTCGCTGCACGTTATGTTGAGTTATGCTGCTTCTGGATAGGTTAGTTTAGGTCAGGTTATGGTAGGATATATTCGGCTTTTGTGCTATTCACTGCAATGCGGTGGATTTCTGCGCTATACTGTGCTTTTGAGCATTCTTCTTGCCTCCGTGGAGGCGAGCAATCGTGGTCTCGTCAAGTTAGGTTGAATCGTGTCATGTATGTACACGCCGGGTTTGGCTAGGTTGGGATATGCTACATTGTCTTCTGTGCTTTACACTGCCATTCGGTGGATTTTTGAGATCTACTGTGCTCTCCCACACTCTGCTTCGTTCAGGGGAAGCCAGGAGCAGCGGTCAATGCATGTTATGCTGAGCTATGCTGCGTTCGGGTTGGTTACGTTAGGTCAGGTTAGGACATGATATCTTCGACTCTTGTGCTATTCACTGCAGTGCTGTGGATGCTGGCTCAATATTATGCTCTAGTACATTCTGCTTATCTCTGTGGAGGCCAGCAATAGTGGTCTCGTCATGTTAGGTTGAGATAGGTTACGTATGGATATGTTACGTTTGGCCTGGTTAGGATAGACTTTCTTGACTTTTGTGCTTTGCACTGCTCTTCCGAGGATTTCTGCGCTCTACTGTCCTCTAATATGCTCCGCTTCGCAGTGGCGTGGCCAGCAATAGTGGTCTCGCCACGTTAGTTTGAGATGGATTACGTTCCGTCGGGTAAGGTTAGGACGGTTATGTTGGGATATCTACGGCTTTTGTGCACTGCATTGCAATGCGGTGTATTTCTGTGTACTACAGTGCTGTAGTATATTTTGCTTGGCGCTTGAGAGGCCAGCAATAGTGGTCTCGGCAGGCTGGGACAAGCTGGGCCACGTTTGGTTACGTTACGTTTAGTGAGGTTAGGATACGATTGTTTAGTCTTTTGCGCTATACGCTGCTATCCACGGATATCTGCTCCCTATTGTGTTCCAGTATTTGCTGCTTGGTTTCGGCGATCCCAACAATAGTGGTCTCGGCACGTTATGTTCAGTTGGGCTACGTTTGATTAGATTATGCTGGGTTAAGTTTGGTTGGGATAGCTTTGACTTTCGTGCTATACACTGTTATACGTTGTATTTCCGTGGCCTACTGTACTCAACCACATTCTGCATGTCTATTGGGAGGCCAGGAGGAGTGGTCGCTGCAAGTTTGTTGGGATATGCTACGTTCGGTTAGGTTAGGTAAGAACAGGTTATGCAAACGTACCTACGGCTTTCGTACTATTCACTGCTCCATGCCAGATTTCTGAGCTCTACGTTGCTCTACTATACCCTGCCCGGCTCTTGGGAGGCCAGCAACAGTGATGGCGGAAAGTTAGGTTAAGTTGGATTACGTGTGGTATGGTTAGGTTATATTGAGTTAGGTTAGGGTAGCTCCGGCTTTTGTGATACACTCTGCTCTTCTACGGACTTCTGCGCTGTACTGTGCGCTACCACGTCTGCTTGTGTCTGGAGCGCCAGGAATAGTGGTAGCGGCGGTTCCGTTTAAGTTATGTTACATTCGATTAGTCTAGGCTTGGTTATTTTTGGTAGCGATAGCTTTGACTTTTTTGCTGTGCATCGCTATTCTGTCGAATTCGGCGTCCTACATTGCTCTGATATACTCTGCTTGGCTCTCGTGAGGCCAGCAATAGTGGTCGTGACACCGCAGTCTGCGATAAGTTACTTTGGATTATGTTACATTTGGTCAGGTTAGGAGAGTGTAGCTTTGACTTTTGTGCTGTACACTGCGACCGTATGGATTTCTGCGATCTACTCTCCTCTATTGTGCTCTGCTTGGCTTTGTGGAGACCAGCAGTACCTGTCGCGTCACGATAGGCAGAGATATGTTACGTTTGGTTGCGTTACGTTTATTTAGGTTAGGAAGGGATAACTGTGACTATTGTGCTGTACACTGCTTCGCGTTGAATTCCTGCGCTCTACTGTGCTGTAGTAGGTTCTAGTTGGCCCTCGGGAGGCCGGCAATGGTGGTCTCTACAGGCTAGTTAGAGTTACGTTACGCTTCGCATGGCAAGGTTTGGATATGTTTCGTTACGATGGCTATGACTTTTGTGCTACACACTGCTCTTACGTGGATTTCAGCGCTCTGCTGTGACCTAATATTCCCTGCTTCGATCTGAGCATGCTTAAAATAGCGGCCGCGGCGCGTTAAGTTTTGTTAGGTTACGTTTAGTTAAGTTAGGTTACGTTTCGTTCGGTTAGGTTTGGTTAGGGTGTCTTTGACTTTTGTGCTATGCAGTGCTATTTGTAGGCTTCCTCCTCTCTACTCTGCTCCAATATACTCTGAATTGCCTTGGAGAGGTCAGAAATTGTGGCCGCGTCATGTTAGGCTGAGTTAAATTGCGTTTGGATAACCTATGATAACATGGGCACGGTTTGGACAGCTTTGACTTTTGCGGGACACACTGCTATTCTGTGGAGTTCTGCGCTCTCCTGCGCTCTAATATGCACCGCTTGGCGCTCTGAAGGCAAGCAATAGTGCCCTAGGCGCGTCTGGTTGAGCTATGTTACGTTTGGGTAGGTTAGGATAGGATGACTTTGACTTATGCGCTATGCACTGCTATTCGGTGGACTTCTGCGCGCTACTGTGCTCTAGTATATACTGCCTGGCTCTGTGGAGGACAGCATTGTTTGCCTCGGCGCGTTAGGTTGTGTTATGTTACGTATGATTGCGTTATGTTTGGGTAGGTTAGGATATTATAGCATTGGCTCTTGCGCTATACACTTGTATTCTGTGAATTCCTGCTATCTACTGTGCTTTAACATGCTCTGCGTGGCTCTGGGGAGGCTGACGACGGTGGTCGCGGCACGTTCGTTTAGTTATGTTACGTTTGGTTATGTTACGTGTGGTTAGTTTAGGATAGGATAGCTTTGACTTTTGTGCTGTAAGCTTCTACTCGGTGGACTTCTGCGCCCCACTCTGCTCTACTATGCTCTGCTCGGCTCTGCGCAGGCCAGCAACGGTGCTCGCAGGAAGTTACTTTGAGTTAAGCTACGTTTGGTTACACCAGGTTAGGTCAGGTATGGTTGTGGTATCTCCGACTTTTATGAAATACACTGTAGTGTTGCGGATTTCTGCGCCGTACTGTGCTCTAGCAAATTCTGTTTGGCTCTAAGGAGGACAGCAATAGTGGTCTCGGCGGGTTAAATTGTGGTATGCTACTTGCGGATATGCTGCGTTTCGATAGGCTGTGACCCGGCAGCATTGACTTTTGTGCTATGCTCTGCAATTCTATGCATCTCTGCTCTCTACTCTCCAATAATATGTTCCGCTTGGCTCTGTGGAGTGCAGCAATAGATGTCTCGGCACGTTAGGTGGAGCTATGTTACGCTGTGTTAAGTCACGTTTAGCTAGGAAAGGAGAGGATAGCTTCAGCTTTTGTACTATACGCTGCTATTAGGCGGATTTCTGCGATTTACTGTGCTGTAATATGATCTGCTTGGCTCTGGGGAGGCCAGCAACATTGGTCACGCCACGTTACGTTTTGTTGTACTACGATTGTTTAGGCACTGTTAGGCACTCTTAGGATAGGATATCTGCATCTATTGTGTCATACACAGCAATGCTGTGGATTCTGCGCACCACTGTGCTCTAGTATATTGTGCTTGGCTCTCGGGAGGCCAGCAGGAGTAATCTCGGCACGTTAGATAGCGTTAAGCTACGTTTGGTTAAGCTACGTCTGGCTAGATTAGGATTGGCTGGCTTAGGCTCTTGTTCCATACACTGCTCTTCGGTGGTATCCTGCGCTCGCCTGTGCACGAATATACTTTGCTTTGCTCTGGGGAGGACAGTAATAGTGGTCTCGGCACGTTAGGCAGAGTTGGGTTTCGTTTGTATATGTTACGATTGGTTAGATTAGGAGTGGTATCTTTGACCTGATTACTTTGGTCTGCTATTAGGCGGATTTTTGCGCCCCACAGTGCTCTAATACCTTGAGCTTGGCTCTGGGTGGGACAGCAATGGTGGTCTCGGCAAGTTATGTTGAGACAGGTAACGTTCCGTTAGGTTGGGTTCGGCTATGTCTGGTCAGTATAGCTTTAACTTTCGTTCTCCACACTGCTATATGCTGGATTTCTGCGTCCTACTGTGCTCCAGTTTATCCTGCTTGGCTCTGGGACGGGCAGCAATAGCGGTATCGGCACGTTAGGTTGAGTTAGGTTACATTTGGTTACGTCACGATTGGTTAGATTAGGAGGGCCTAGCTTTGACATTTGAACTATGCACTGCATTCCGCCGGATTTCTGCACTCTTCTGTGCCCTAATACGTTGTGCTTGTAACTGAGGGTTCCAAAAATGGTGGTCTTGGCTCGGCAAGTTTTGCTTGTCTACATTTGGTTAAGTTAGGTTATGTCGCGTTAGGTTGTGATATATTTGACTTTTGTGCTATGAGCTGCTATATGGTAGCTCTCTGCAATCTACTCTGCCCTAGTGTATTCTACTTGGCTCAGGGGTTTCCAGCAATAGTGGTCTCGGCAGGTTAGGTTTGGTTATGCTACGTTTG
>NW_016952786.1:0-1348 GCF_001483705.2 Eufriesea mexicana
TATTAGAACACATTAGAGCGCAGAAATCCACCGAATAGCGGTGTACAGCACAAAAGGCAAAGTAGCATATACAAACCTAGCCAGACGGAACGTATGGAGGCGTAACCTACCACAAAATTACGTAACGAGACGTTTATTGCTGACTTCCACAGGACAAGCAGGGTATACTAGAGCACAGCCGTGCGCAGAAATTCTCTACATTGCTGTGAATAGCACAAAACTTGAAGATATCCCAACATAACGTGCCCTAACTTAGCCTAATCAAACGTAGGGTAACCCAACAGAGCGTGCCGAGACCACTACTGCTGGCATCCCCAGAACCTACCAGAATATCGTAGAGCACAACAGAGGGCACTGATAGCAGTGCATAACACGAAAGTTAGAGCTACCCTAAGCAAAATTAACCTAGCTAAACATAACCAAGCGTAATGTAACACAACTTGACGTGGCACGACCACAATTGATCGCGTCCCCGCAGTCGAGCTGAGCGTAGAGCAATGTAGAGCGCAGGGAGCCACCAAAAAGCAGTGTATAGCACAAAAGTCAGATACACCATGACCTAACCAGACCTTACCTAGCCTATCCAAACGAAATGCTACTAAGCATGACGTGACGAGTCCAACATGCCTGGCCTACCGAGAGGCAAGCAGAGCATGTTAGAGCACATTTCGTGCGCAGAAATCCACCGAATAGCAATGAATAGCACAAAAGTCAACGTAGCATTCCCTTACCGAACCAAACAGAACGTAACCTAAATCGACCTAGCATGACGAGACCTCTACACCAGGCCTCCACAGAGAAAAACAGAATGTAGTAGCGCGTAGTAGAGCGCAGAAATCAACCGCAATGCTGTGAACAGCACCATAGCCGAAGATATCCTAACCTAACCTGTCCTAATCTAACCGAACCGAACGCAGCTTTATCCATCATGACGTGTCGCGGCCACTGCTCCTGGACTCCCGGGAATGAAGCAGAATGTAGTAGAGCACCGTAGGTCATAGAAATCCACCGAAAAGCTGTGTAAATCACAAAAGTCAACGTAGCATATCCCAGCACAGCCAAACGTGACATGCACAAATGTAACATAGCTCAACCTAACTAGACGAGACCTGCATTGCTCGCCTGCACAGAGACATGCAGAGTGTGCCGGACCACGGTATAGCGCAGAAATCCACTGCACTTCCGTGAATAGCAAATAAGCCGAAGATATCATAGCCTAACATAACCAAGAGTAGCATGTCTCAACGCTACGTGCCGTGACCACTACTTGTGGAATTTTCAGACCCAATCATAACATAGTAGAGCAGAGTGGATCTGAGAAATCCACGGAATAGCAGTGTATATTTCG
>NW_016952787.1:0-735 GCF_001483705.2 Eufriesea mexicana
GTTAGGTTAGGTCTGGTTAAGTTAGTATATCTTTGGCTTTTGTGCTTTAAACTGCAATGCGGCTGATTCTGCGCTCTACTGTGCTCTGGTATATTCTGATTGCCCCTGTAGGTATCAGCAATAATGGTCTAGGCACGTTAGGTTGAGTTATGTTACGTTTGGTCCTGTTAGGTTGGGACATTTTTGGTCAGGATATCATTGATTCTTGTGCCGTTCGCTGCAGTGCGGTCTATTTCTACGCTGTACTGCGCTCTAGCTTATTCTGCTTGGCCCTGCGTAGTACAGCAATATTTGCCTCGGCAATACCACAATTTCTCGTATCCCGAAAGACGAACAGAGTACAGTGGAGCAATGCAGAGTGCAGGAACCCATGGAATAGCAGCGTAGAGCGCAAAAGTCGAAACTACTATTCCCCAACGTATCGAAAGCGTAACATAGCCGAACGCAGCATAACTTATCGTATCGTGCATAGACCTCTATTGCAGGCCTCCCCAGAGCCAAGCAGTACTTGTTAGAGAACAGTAGAGTGCAGAAATCTTCGAATGTCGGTGTGTAACGCAAAGGTCATAGTCATCTGAGCCGTACATAGCATATCATAGCCGAACGAAACGCAACATGACACAGCCTATCATGCCACAAGAGCTAGTGCTCGTCCCCCAGAGCCCAGCAGATTATACTAGAGAAACGTAGAGCGCAGAAATCATCCGAACTGCCGTGTATAGCCCAAGAGTCGAA
>NW_016952788.1:0-1334 GCF_001483705.2 Eufriesea mexicana
CGGGACGGTGCAGGTATATATGTACACGCCATCCTGCTGGGACCGAGCGAAAGCTGGCAGCTCTACATCCACGTGGCCCCCGCTGTTAACGAGGCTGCGGGCTGCTCGACAACCTGGAGCCACGGCCAAGTGAGCTGCTTCCCGCAAGGGTAGGTCCAACTTGTCCGACGATCCTTCAACGGTGAGGGCAGGGTCTTTCCAAGCCGCGTGTCCAGCGCCTACACACGCGATCCCCTGCCGCGGCGACGCTAGAAAGTACAATAACATCTTTTTCGCGAAGCCGTTATAAAGCATTAGCTCGAGGCACGGCGCGGTCGCCAGTTGGCGGGCCCCCGTAACGCGCACAATACTTGTCCCAACAATGCCAGACGTAACATAACCAAAGGCAACATGATTCGGCCTGACGTGTCGAGACCACTACTCCTGGCATTCACATAGCCAAACAGAGGATATTAGATCGCAGTAGGGCGCAGAAATGCAACGAAGAGCAGGGTACAGCGCAAAAGCAAAGCCATCCTTTCCAAACCAGGCCTAACCGAACCAAACCAAACGTAGCATATCTAAACCTATCGTGCCGCGACCAGAATTCCTGGCATCCGGAGAGCCAAGCAGAGCATAGTAGAGGAGAGTAGAGCGCAGAAATACATATAATCGCAGTGTATAGCAGGAAGGTCGAAGCTGTCCGAACCTAACCAGAGCTAAAGTAACCAAACCAAACGTATCGCTTCTCAACATATATTGGCGAGACCATGACCACTGTGGACCCCGGAGCCAAGCAGAATATACTAGAGCACAGTAGAGCTGAGAAATCTGCCGCATTTCAGTGTACAGCGCAGAAGCCAAAGATACCCTATCCTAACCCAAACAAACCTAACCTAACCAAACGCAACTTTACTCTACATAACGCGAAGCGGCGACATGTTCTGGGCTCCACAGGGCAAAGCAGTGCATAGAAGAGCGCAGCAGAGCGCAGGAATCCACCGATCACCAGTGCACAACACAAAGTCAAATCTGCCCTAGCATAACCTAGCCAAACATAGCATAACCAAACGCAACCTAACCCCACTACAACTGCCTACACAACAATTGCTGTCCTCTCCAGAGCTAAGTAGAATATACTGGAGCACAGCAGATCACAGAAGTCCGCGGGGTTGAATTGCAAAGCTTATATGACAAAGACAACCCAACATGGCCTAACCTATTCTAACCCAAAGGAACGTAGGCAAACTCGCTGTAAGTTGCCGATAACACTATTGCTTCTTTCCCAGAGCCAAACTGAACATATCAGCCAACAGTAGAGCGCAGAAGTCCACCGAATAGCAGAGTACAGCACA
>NW_016952789.1:0-296 GCF_001483705.2 Eufriesea mexicana
CATCCAGATTCTATATCATTGCTATGGCTGTATCAGGCCAATAGAATCTTTCCTCCTTATTTAAGCAAGAAAGTAACCTCATCACGATATTAGTCGAAAATGTCAATAAAATTCAATTGTCCAACCAGATTCTATAGCAGCGCAATGGCTATTGCACGCCAATAGTATCCTTTCTCATTATTTATGCGCGAAAGGTAGATCTCTATAATATCAGTCGATAATGTCCACAAAATCGATTTATCCAGCCAGATTCTGTTGCATCGCAATGACTATAGCGCGCCAGTAGAATCTTTCCA
>NW_016952790.1:0-798 GCF_001483705.2 Eufriesea mexicana
ATAAGGAGGAAAGATTCTATTTGTTTGTTATAGCCATTGCATTGCAATGGAATCTGACTGAAATGTTCAATTTTATCGACATCTTCGGCTAATATCGTGGAGAGCAAGATTTTCTGCATAAATAAGGAGGAAAGATACTATTGCTTTATTATAGCCATGGCAATGCAATAGAGACCGGCTGAAAAGCTCAATTTTATTCACATTTTCGTCTTATATCGTGGTCAGCATACTTATTGCATAAATAAGTAGGTAAGATCCCTTTGGTTTGCTACAGCCATTGCATTGCAACAGAATCTGTCGGAAAAGTTCAATTCTATTGATTTTTTCGACTAATATCGTGGTGAGCAAGTTTCTCTGCATGAATATGGAGGAAAGATATCGTTGGTGTACTATAGCCATTGCATTGCAATTGAGTCTGACTGAAAAGTTCGATTCTATTGACATTTCGGACTAATGTCTTTGTGAGCAAACTTTCCTGCATAAATGAGGAGGAAAGATCCTCTTGGTTTGCCACAGCCATTGCATTGCAACAGAATCTGCAGGAAAGTTCAATTCTAATGACATTTTCGACAAATATCGTGGTGAGCAAGTTTTTCCGCATGAATAAGGAGGAAAGATTTTATTGGTTTGCTATAGCCATTGCACTGACTGCATTAGAATCCGAATGGAAAGTCAATTTTATTGACATTTTCGACTAATATTGTGGAGAGCAATCCTTTCTGCGCCAATAAGGAGGAAAGATTCTATTGGCATGGATAGATATCGGATTGCAACAGAATATGAGTGAAAACTTCAATT
>NW_016952791.1:0-6037 GCF_001483705.2 Eufriesea mexicana
CACTATTTCAAGCATTCCCAGATGAAATCAGGGAATAATAGATCACAGAAGAGCGCAGAAGCATCCGAAATTGCAGAGTATATTTCAAAAGTCAAAGCTATCCCTTCCTAACGCAAGCAAATCTTACATAGCCACGCGTCAACTGACACAGCCTAACGTGCCACGCCACCTATTGCTGGCCTCGCTGGCAATGCGAAACATATTAGTGGAGAGAAGGGCGCAGAAATCCATAGAATCGCAGTGTATGGCAGAAAAATCAAAGCTATCCGAAACTTACCAGTGCTAACATAAACTAACCCAACGTAACATAATACAACCTAACATTCCGCGACCACTATTCCTGGCCGCCCCAGAGCCAAGCAGAACATATTTGAGGAGAGCGGAGCGCAGAAATCCACGGGACCGCAATGTGCAGCAGAAAAGTAAAAGCTATCCATACCAAACAAAAACTATCATAGCCTAAACTAACGTAGCCAAACTCAACGAAACGTGCCTCGGTCGCAATTTCCGGCCCTCCCAGTGTATAGGACATTGGTGTAGAGCGAAGTGAGGGGCAGGAATCCATCGAATAACTGCTAATAGCACAAAAGTAAATGATATCCTACCACAACCAGGCCGCACCTAACCTAACCATACATAGAGTAAGTAAACATAACATGCCGCGAACACTATTGCTGGCTTCCCGAGAGACAAGCAGAATGTTATTTAGCACAATAGAGCACAGAAGTCCGTAGGAAATCAGTGTTGAGCACATATGTCAGGGCTATCCTAACCTAACACAAACTAACATAACCTAACCAAACGTGGCCTAACAAAACCTATCTTGCCATGACCACTATTGCTGGCCTCCGCAGAGCCGAGCAGAGTATGGTAGATCACAGTAGAGCGCAGAGAGCCACCAAATAGCGCTGTATAGCGAAAAAGTCGAAGACGTTCTCTCCTAACCATAACAAACGTAACGTAACCGAACCTAACCTCCCTGAACCTAATGTGTCGAGAACGATATTACTGGGCTCCCCGGAGTCGTGCAGAATGCAGTAGAGCAATGTAGAGCGGAGAAATCCACCGAATAGCGGAGAATAACACAGAAGTCAAAGATGCCCTGTCCTAACCTAACCACGCGGGACATAAGCAGAGGTAACGTAACCCAACCTGACGTGCAACGAATGCTATTGCTGGCAGCGCGAGAGCAAAGCAGACTATAGCAGGGCAAAGTGGAACGCTAAAATCGCCGGAATAGTAGTGTATAGCAAAATGTAGGTGGTACCCTATCCTAATGAGACCAAACCTAACATAGTCAAACGTAACAAATCCCAACCTAACGTGCCTAGCCCGCAATTACTGGTCACACCAGAGCCACGCGGAGAAAATTAGAGCATAGCAGAATGTAGAAATCGACCGAATTGCAGTGTATAGCGCAAGTGTCAGAGTCATCCTGCTCAAACCAAACCCAACATAACCAAACCCAACCTAACCAAACCAAACGCAACATAACCCAGGCAAACGTGCCGCGACAGCTACTGCTGGCGTCCCGGAGACAAGCAGAGTATGATAGAGCACAGTAGAGCAGAGAAGTCCACAGAAGAGCAGTGTATAGCACAAGAGTCATAGCCATCCTGACCAAGTATAACCCAACCTAACCTAACCAAACGTGCCAGGATCGCAATTGCTGGCCTCCACAGAGACAAGTGGCTGCTAGTAGAGCAACGCAGATCGCAGATGTGAACCAAATGGTTGGGTACAGCACGAAAGTCAGAGCTATCCTATCCTAACCAGGACAAACGTGACGTAACCAAACATAACCTAACACAGCCTATCGTGCCGAGGCCACTATTGCTGCCCTCAACAGAGAAAAGTAGAACGCACTAGAGGGGAGAAGAGCGCAGATATCAATAGAATCGCAGTGCATAGCACAATGGTCAAAGCTACCACATCTTAACATAGCCATTCGTAACATAATAGAACGTAGGTTAGCTCAACCTAACTTGCCGAGACAACTGTTGCTTGGCTTCGAAGAGCCAAGCAGAATTTACTGGAGCACAGTAGAGCGCATTAACCCATCACATTAATGCGTGTAGCACAAGGGCGGCAGATATCCTAACCGAACCTCTCCTAGCCTAACCTAACCGAGCGTAGACTGACTAAACATAAGTTGCCGAGACCACTGTAGCTGGCCTACCCAGAGGCAAGCAGAGCATAGCGGAGCAGTGTGGAGCGCACGAGTCCGCCGAATGGCGGTGTATAGCATAAACGCCAGAGCTACCCTATCCTAACCTGTCCAAGCGTAGCGTGACCGTAAGTAATCTATCTGAAATTAACCTGCCGAGCCCTCTATTGCTGACCTGCACAGAGCCAAGCAGCTCGTACTAGAACACACTGCAGCGCAGAAACCCACTGAGAATCAGTGTACACCACGTAAGTCGAAGCTATCCGAACATTACCCAGACTAACATAAACTAACCAAACGTTGTCCAGTTCAATCTGAATAGCCGATACCACTATTACTGTCCTCCCCAACGGCGAGCAGATTATTCTAGAGCATTGTAGGGCGCAGGGACACACCGAATCGCAGTGTACAGTATAAAAGTCCAAGCCATCTTATCCTATCCTGACCAAACGTAACATAACCTAACGTAACCTAACTCAACCTAATGTGCCGAGACCGCAGTTGCTGCCTTCTCCGAAGACAAGACGAACATACTGGAGCGCAGTAGACCGCAGAAATCCACCAAATTGGAGTGAACAGTACAGGAGTCTGAAGTATCTTAACCTAACCTAGCCTAACGCAACCTAGTCAAACGTAAACTGACAGAGCTTGACGCGCAGAGACCACTACTGCTGGGTTTCCCATAGTCAAGCAGGGTATAGTGGAGCCCGGTAGCTCGCGGAGGTCCACCGAGTAACAGCGTTTACCACGAAAATCATACCTATGCCAACATAAACCGAGCAAACATAACCTAACCGAACGTAGCCTCAACCAGCCTAACGGGCTAGCACCACTATTACTGGCCCCAAGAGCCGCGAACGCTACAGTAGAGCAATGTATGGTGCGGAAATCCACCGAATAGCTGCCTATGGCACAAAAGTCAACCACATCCCGACCTAACCTATCCAAACTTAATATAGAAACATAACCTAACCTAAGCTAAAGTGCCGCGACCACGGTTGCTGGAAAACTCAGGGAAAAATAGAATATACTGGAGCAGAGTGGAGCGCAGAAATCCACTATATAGCAGTGTATAGCACTAAAGGCAATGAAACCCTCACCCAACATGTCCTAACCTGTCCAAACCAAACACAGACTAACTGAACATAACGTGCCGAGTCCAATAGTGCTCGCCTGCCCACAGCCACGCGGAAGATATTAGAAGAGAGTAAGGCGCAGAAATCCATAGGATCGCAGCGTATATCAGTGAGGTTTAAGCTACGCCAGCCTAACCCAAGCCAACAGAACATAACCACACGCAGCCTAGCAGAACATAACTCGCCTCGATAAGTACTGCCATGCTCTCCATTGCCAAGCGGAGCATAGTAGAGCGCAGTAATGCGTAGAAATCCAACGAATGCCAGCGTATACAGCGAAAGAAAGACCAATCCGAACCTAACCCAAATAAACGTAACGTAGCCAAACGTAGCCTCAATAAGCTTAATGCGCCGAGACCACAATTGCTGGCCTCCAAAGCGACGAGCGGATATTTGAAGAGCAAAGGAGGCAGCAGAAATCAACGGAATAGCCGTGTATAGCATAAAAGTCAAAGCTATCCTGTCCTAACATAACCAAACGTAGCATATCCAAACCTAACTTAACACAATCTAACGTACTGTGGCCGCTATTGCTGCCCTTCCCAGAGACAAGCAGATCATACTAGAAGGGGTGGAGCGCAGGAATCCATAAAATCGCAGCGTATGGCAGAGAAGGTGATGCTATCTAAGCCAAGCGCAAACCAACATAACCTTACCAAGCGATGCCTAACCAAACATGACGTGCCGCGACCACTATTCCTGACCTCTCCAGCGCCAAGCAGAACATATTAGAGTAGAGAAGGGCGATGAAACCCATATAATCGGAGTGTACAGCAGAAAGGTCAAAGACATCCAAACCTAACCCAAACGAACGGAACCAAAACTATTGTAGAAAGACACAATATAACGTGCCGCGACTACGACGGCTATCCTCCCCAGGGTCAAGCATATTAGAGTAGAGAATAGTGGAGCGCAGGAGTTCACCGAGTAACTGTGTATAGCATGAAAGTCCAAGCTACCCTAACCAAACAAAGCCTAACCTACCCTAACCGAACGTAACCTAACTCAACCTAACGTGCCACGACCGCTATTGCTCGCAACCCGAGTGCCGAGCACAGTATAGCAGAGCAATGTAAATCGCAGAATTCCGACGAATAGCAGTGTATAGCACAAAAGTCAAAGACACGCTATCTTAACCTAACCAAACGTAACCTAATGGAACGCAGCCTAACTGAAAGCAACATGCCGAGACCACCATTGCTGGCCTACCCAGCTCCAACCAGAGCATATTAAAGCACGGTAGAGCGTAGAATTCCACAGAGTAGCAGTTTATAGCACAAAAGTTAAAGCTACCCTGTCCTATCCTAATCTAACCAAAGGTAACATAAGCGGACGTAAGGAAATCCAACCGTACGTGACACGAACGTCATTGCTGGACTCACGAGAGCTAAGCAGAGTATTGCAGGGCAATGTACCACACTGAAATAGTCCGAGCAGCAGTGTATAGCACAAAGGTCATAGCCATTCTATTAAAACCTAACCACGCCTTACCATACGAAACGTAATATAACTCAACCTAACGTGCGGCAACCACTACTGCCGGCCTTCCGAGGGTCGAGCAGAGTATAGTAGCGCAATGTAGGGCGCAGAAATCCACTGAATTGCAGTGTATAGCGCAAAAACCAGAGCCATCCTAACCAAACATGACCAAACGTAACGTGGCCAAGCGTAACCAAGCTAAACCAAACGTTTAACAGCCACTATTGATGGCCTCCCCAGAGTCAAAAGGATGTTAGTAGAGAAATGCAGAGCGTAGATATCGACCGAGTAGCAGTGTATACCACAAAAGTCGAAGCAATCCTAACCAAACATATACAAACCTAGCCAAGTCAAGCGTAACGTAACATAGCCTGGCGTGCCGATGCCACAATCGCTGACCTGCCAAGAGCCAAGCAGAACATTCTAGAGCACAGCAGAGCGCAGGAATTCAACGAATAGCAGTGTATAACACAAAAGTCAAAGGTATCCTATCCAAACCTAACCAAACCTAACCTAGCCAAGCGTTAACTAACACAATCTATCGTGCCACGACCGCCATTGGTGGCTTACCCAGAGTCGAATAGAGTATAGTAGAGCAAGGAAGGGCGCACAAATCCACCGAATAGCAGCGTATAGCACAAAAGTCTATGATACGCCGCCCTGACATAACCAAACATAACCAAGCGGAACGCAATATAGTTTAACCTTACGTGCCGCGACCAGTATTTCTGGCCTCCCCAAGACCATGCAGAGCATATTAGAGGAGCGTGTCGCGAAGATATCTATTGAATCGCAGTGTAAAGTAGAAAAGTCAGAGCTGCCTAAACCTTACCCATGCTAAAAACTAACCAAACGAGACCCAACACGAACTGCCGTGCCGCGGACACTATTTCTGTCCTCCGCATAGCAAAGCAGAGCATATTAGAGCACAGTAGAGAGTAGAAACCCACCGAAAGCAGTATGCAGCACAAAAATCGAAGGAAACCTATCCTAACGTAACGAACCTCGACTTTACCATACGTAACGAATCTGAACCGAACATGCCCCCACCACCATTGCTGGCCGTCCTGGAGCCAAGCAGAACATACTAGAGCAGAGTAGAGCGCAGAAATTCAGCGTATAGCAGTGTATAGCACAAAAGTCGAAGCTATCCAGTCCTAACATAACCAAACGTAACGTAGCCAAACGTGGCCTAACTGTTCCTTACGTGCCGAGACATCAATTACTGCCCTCCTCGGAGCCAAGGAGATCCCGC
>NW_016952792.1:0-885 GCF_001483705.2 Eufriesea mexicana
TTTCTCTGTGGAGGTCAGCAATATCTGTCGCAGCACGTCTGGTTGAGTTATGTTTCGTTGCTTTTGGCTTGGGTAGCCTAGATTTGGTTATTGTGGCTTTGACATTTGCGCCATACACTGCTATTCGGTGGATTTCTGCGCTGCACTGCGCTCTAGTATATTCTGCTTGGCTATGGGGAGGCCAGCGCTAGTGCTCTCGGCACGTTAGGTTGAGCTACGTTACGTGTGATTATGCAACGTTTGTCTAGGTCAGGATAGAACAGCTTGGACATTTCTGCCATACACTGCCCTTCCGCGGATTTCTGCGCTCTGCATTTATCTACTATACTCTGCTCAACCCTCGGGAGTCCAGCAATAATGCTCGCGGCATGTCAGGTTGCGTGAGAATACTCTCGGATGTGTTGGGTTATGCTGCTTTCGATTAGGGTAGCTTCGACTTTCGTGTTATAAACTGTTATTCGATGGAATCCAACGCTCTACTGTACTCCACTATGCTATGTTCGAATATGGGGGGCCCGCAATTATGCCCGCGTCACGTTATTCTGCGTTGCGTTACGTTTGGCTATGTTAAGATTCGTTAGGTTAGAATAGGTTGGCTTTAACCTTTGCGCAGTACACCGATGTTCGTTGGATTTCTGCGCTCTACTGTGATCAAATATTCTCTGCTTTGCTTTGTGCAGGACAGCAATAGTGGTATAGGAACGTTAGGCTGTGTTAGGTTACGTTTGGTTATGTTAGATTAGTCTACCTTCCGTTAGGCTGGTTTCGGCTTTTGCGTTATACACTGCTATTCGGTACGGTTCTGCGCTCCACTGTGCGTCGCTATGTTCTCCTTGTCTCTGTGGAGGCCAGCAATTGCGGTTGTTGCACGTTTGGTTGATTTAG
>NW_016952793.1:0-652 GCF_001483705.2 Eufriesea mexicana
GCGTAGAAATCCACCGAATAGCTGTGTGCAGCACAAAAGTTAAGGCTACCCTAACCAAACGTCTACTATTCCAACCTAACGGAGCGTAGCCTGACTCATCGTAACGTACCGGGACTGCACTTGCTTCCATTGCCAGAGACTGGCTGAAAACATTAGAGCACTGCAGGGCGCAGGAATTCACCTAATAGCAGAGAACGGCACAAAAGGCATAGCTATACCCTCCTATCCTAACCAATCGCAACGCAGCCAAACGTATCCTAGCACAACATAACGACCCGCGTCCACTATTGCTGGCCTCACCAGAGTCATGCGAAACACGTTAGTGGAGAGTAGAACGCAGAAATCCATAGAATCGCCGTGTATATTGAAATAGTCTAAGCTACCCAAATCTAGCTCAAACCACGTGTACATAACCGAACATAGCGTAACTGAACCTGACGTGCCGAGGCCGCTATTGCAGCTGTCCCCAGAGCCGAAGCAGGGCATACTAGTGCACAGTCGATCGCAGAAATCCACCGAATAGCTTAAAAGTTGAGGCTATCCTGACCAAACATTGCCTAGCCGAAGCTAACCGAACCTAACATGTCCCAACGTAACGTGCCGAGTCCACTGTTGCTGGACTTCCCAAAGTAAAGCTGAAAATATCAAAGCA
>NW_016952794.1:0-642 GCF_001483705.2 Eufriesea mexicana
TCATGGTGAGCTAGCTCCCTGGCATAAGTATGGAGGAAAGATCCTTTTTGCGTGCAATAGCCATTGCAATGCTACATAATCGGGCTGGAAAGTTCAATTTTATTGACATTTTCGACTAATATTGTGGCGAGTTAACTTTCTTGCATAAATAAGGAGGAAAGTATCTATTGGCGGGCTATAGGCATTGCAATGCCATAGATGCTGGATGGAATATTCAATTTTATTGCCATTTTCGACTAATATGGTGGTGAGCTAACTTTCATCCATATATCAGGAAGAAAGATTCTGTTGGCATGCTATGGGCATTGCAATGCTATAGAATCTTGCTGGAAAATTCAATTTTATTGCCATTTTCGACTAATATGGTGGTGAGCTAACTTTCATCCATATATCAGGAAGAAAGATTCTGTTGGCATGCTATGGGCATTGCAATGCTATAGAAGCTGGATGGAAAATACAAATTTATTGACATTTTCGACTAATACCGTGGTGAGCTATCTTCCTTGCATACGGAAGAAGGAAAAATTATATTGGAGTGCAATAGCCATTGCGATGCTGCAGAATCTGGCTGGAAAGTTCATTTTATTGACATTTTCGACTAATATCGTGGCGAGCTATCTTCCTTGCATAAGTATGCAGGAA
>NW_016952795.1:0-558 GCF_001483705.2 Eufriesea mexicana
TGGCTATAGCACACAAAAAGCATCTTTCCATCTTAGTTACTCAAGGAAGTCAGCTCACCACGACATTAGTCGAAAGAGTAAACAAAATTGGACTTTCCAGCCGGTTTCTGTTGCATTTCGACGGCTATAGCACGCCAATTGAATCTTTCCTCCTTATTTATGCAAGAAAGTTAATTTACACTGATATTAGCCGAAAATGTCAATAAAATTGAATTTTCCAGGATGATTCTATAGCTTTGCAATGCCCATAGCACGCCAATTTATCCTTTCCTCCTTATTTATGCAAGAAAGTTAATTTACACTGATATTAGCCGAAAATGTCAATAAAATTGAATTTTCCAGGATGATTCTATAGCTTTGCAATGCCCATAGCACGCCAATTTATCCTTTCCTCCTTATTTATGAAAGAAAGATAGCTCACCATGATATTAGTCGACAATGTCAATAAATTTGGATTATCCGACCACATTCTATATCATTGCAAGGGCTATAGCGCGCCAATAGTCTCTTCCCCCTTACTTATGCAAGGAAGATAGGTCACCACGATATTAGTCGAAA
>NW_016952796.1:0-1360 GCF_001483705.2 Eufriesea mexicana
AGGATGTACGGTATCGTATGGATTGTTGTATGGATATATTTTAGGATGTGCGTCCGGATGCATTTATGGATATATGTATGCATGCATGTATGGATTTTTGGATGGATGTATGGATGGATGGATGGACGCATGGATGGATGGATGTATGCGCGGATGGATGTATGTATGGATGGATGGATGGGTGGATGTATGGACGGATGCGTGGCTGGACGGACGGATGGATGGGAGTATTGTTGGATGGACGGATGAATGGATGGATGGGTGTACGGATGGATGGATGTATGGGGGATGTACGAACTGGTGTATGTATGGATGTATGGATACGTGTATGGAAGGGCATATGTATGAATATTTGTGTGGATGTATGTATAGATGTATGTATGGATGTGTATACTTATGAATGCATGGATGTGTGTATGGATGTATGTGTGCATGCATATGTGTATTGACGGATGGAATTATAATTGGGTGGATGTATGGAAGTATGGATGGATGAATTTATGGGTGGATGTATGGATGTACGGACGGATGGATGGATGGGTGGATGGATTTATGGATGTATGTATCTATGTATGTAAGGTTGGACATATGGATGGATGTATGGATGGATGTATGGTTGGATGTATGAATGCGTGTATGCATGTATGTATGGATGGGTGAATGGTTGTATGTTTGGTTGTATGTATGGTTGTATGTATGGATGTATGTGTGGATAAATGGATGAAGGTGAATGGATGCACGGATGTTTGTATGGATGTGTGTATGGATGTATTTATGGATGTATGTATGGATGTATGTATCGATGGATGGATGTATGGATATATGTGTGGATAAATGGATGAAGGTGAATGGATGCACGGATGTTTGTATGGATGTGTGTATGGATGTATGTATGGATGGATGGATGTATGGACGTATGTATGGTTGTACGCATGGGTGGATGGATGTATGGATGTGTGTATGGATGTATTTATGGATGTATGTATGGATGTATGTATCGATGGATGGATGAATGGATATATGTATGGATGAACGTATGGGTTGTTCTATGGATATATTTATGGGTGTGCGTGGGGATGTATGTATGCATATATGGTTGGATGGGTGTATCGATGTACGCATGGATGTGTATATGGATGTGCGGATGAATGGATGTATGGATGTACGTATGGATGTATTCATCGAAGTATGTATGGGTGTATGTATGGATGTATGTATGAATGTATGGATGTATTGATGGATGGATGTATGGATGCGTGGATGTATGGGTCGATGAATGTGCGGATGGATGGATGGATGGGTGGATGGATGGATTGAGGTATGAAAGGACGAATGTATGGATGTATCGGTGGATGGATGT
>NW_016952797.1:0-818 GCF_001483705.2 Eufriesea mexicana
CGTCATTGCAAAGATTAATCAAACGGCTACTGTGCTGTGTTGATGAATTTTCTCAGTTGTATAAGGCGAATTTGTAACATCCCGTGCGGTAATGTATATGCCCTGAAATATCCCAGCATTGGTATGGAATTTCGATCGCCACTGATCAGATTAAACCAAGGGCTACTGTGCTCTACTGGTAGATGTACCAGTAACCGTACAGCCAAATATAAACTTCTCTAGACACAACTGTACACTATATTCATTACTATAGAATAGCTGTGGAGAATAGATCATCTGTGAGCAAATTAACTCAACGGCTACATTGTTCTCTTGGTGGATATACTAAGCACCGTGTGTTCAATAGTAAACATATCTAGACGTAGCTGCTGTATCCATTGATGATTCTGGAAATGCCGTGGAATGTAAATCATCCTGTGAACAAACTAAACCAACGACTACAGTATTCTTTTGATGCTACACACAGTACTGCTACGACATATTTGTCAGTCTCACTAGCGGCTATTGCGGTATTAGTTGAGCAAACGACAGTTGCTAAAGAACTTGATGATCAGCGAGCTGATTAATTCAATGGCCATGGGATTGTGTAGGTGGCTATACCCAGTACATTATTGTCAATTGCTAATATCTCCAGCTATGAGCATTTTATACCTTCATTATTCTAGAATTGCCGTTGAAAGTAAATCATCAGAGGAGAAATTGATCCAGCGACATTGCGCATTGCTGGTGGGCGTTCTAGCTACCGTACTGTCAAAAGTATTTACCTCTTGCGTTAACTAATGCTTTCAATGATTATTCTAGAATCACTGTGGAATTTA
>NW_016952798.1:0-495 GCF_001483705.2 Eufriesea mexicana
GATCTACTGTGATCTACTATATTCTGCTTGTTCCTGACTAGGCCAGCAGCATTTGACTCGGCAAGTTGGGTTGTGTTATGTTACGTTCGTTCATGAGAAATTTGGATATGTCAGCATATGATAGCCTAGACTTTTGTGGCATATACCGCCATCCGTGGGATTTCTGCGTTCTACTATGCCCTAATATGTTCTGCTTGTCCCTAAGGAGGCCAGCAATAGCGCTTCCGGCATGTTAGATTGCGTTAGGTTAAGCTAGATAGCGTTTCGTTTGGTTGGATTAGGATAGGGCAGCTTTGACTCTTGTGCTTTACGCTGCGATTCTATGGATTTCTGCGCTGTAGCGCTGTACTCACCCCTAATATGTTCTCATCGGCTCTGGGAAGGGCAGCATTAGAGATCGCGGCACGTTCTGCTCAGTCAGGTTACGTTTGATTATGTTACGATTTGTTATATAAGGAGAGGATATCTTTGCCTTTTTTCGCTACACACAGATAT
>NW_016952799.1:0-404 GCF_001483705.2 Eufriesea mexicana
GCGTGCTGTAGCCATTGCAATGCTATAGAATCTGGCTGGAAGATTCAATTTTATTTTCATTTTGGTCTAATATCGTTGTGAGCTAATTTTGTTGCATAGATAAGGAGGAAAGATTCCATTGGCGTGCTGTTGCAATTGCATTGCTCCAGGATCTGGCTGGAAAATTCAATTTTATTGTTTTTTTCGACTAATAACATGATGAGCTAGCTCCCTTGTATACGTAAGGAGGAAAAATTCTATTGGTCTACTATAGCCACTGCATTGCGGTAGAATCAGGCTGGAAAATTCAATTATATCTACATTTTCGTCTAATATCGTTGTGAGCTAACATTCTTGCATAAATAAGGAGGAAAAATTCTTTTGGCGTGCTGCAGCCATTGCAATGCTATAGAATCAGGCTGGAA
>NW_016952800.1:0-464 GCF_001483705.2 Eufriesea mexicana
CTTTCCTACTTATTTATGCACGAAAGCTAGCTCATCACGATATTAGCCGAAAATGCCAATAAAATTAAATTTTCCAGGACGATTCAATTGCTTTGCAATGCCTATAGCATACCAATAGAATATTTCCTCCTTGTTAGTGCAAGAAAGTTCGCTCACCACGATATTAGTCGATAATGTCAGTAAAATTGTATTTTCCAGCCGCAATCGAGATCATTGCAATGGCTAAAGCACTGAAAATACATCTTCCCTCCTTACTTACGCAAGGAAGTTAGCTCACCACGATATTAGTCGAAAATGTCAACAAAATTGAACTTTCCTGCCAGATTCTATAGCATCGCGACGGCTATAGCACGTCAATTGAATCTTTCCTCCGTATTTATACAATAATGTTGACTCACTATGATATTAGTCGAAAATGTCAATGAAATCGTATTTTCCAGCCACAATCTATATCATTGCAATGG
>NW_016952801.1:0-611 GCF_001483705.2 Eufriesea mexicana
CTCGTCATGATGGATTGAGTTAGGCAACGTTCGCATATATTACGTTTGGCTTGCATAGGGTAGGATACTTTGACTTTTGCGCTTTTCACTGCTTTTGCCAGGATTTATGTCATCTACAGCGCTCTATTACATTCAGCTTGGCTCTGGGGATGTCAGGAGCAGTGGTTGCGGAACGTTATGTTGAGCTATGCTACGTTTGGTTTGGTTAGGTAACGGCTAGCTACGTTAGGGTATATAAGGCTTTTGTGCTATTCACGGCAATGGCGTGGATTTCTGCCCTCTACTGTCTGCTTGTACATTCTGCTTGCCTCTGCGGTCGCTAGCAATAGTGGACTCGTCGTGTTAGGTTGAAATACGCTACGTTTTGATATGTCACGTTTGGCTAGGTTAGGGTAGGCTGCTTTGACATCTGCGTTATTCACTGCTATTCGGTGGATATACCGTTCTAATGTGCTCTAATATGCTCTGCATGGCTCTGGGGATGACCGTAATATTGGTCTCGTCACATGTTCAGTCACACTCCGTTTGGATAGGTTACGTGAGGTCATGCTATGTCATGGCATGTTTGTCTTTTGCGCCATACACTGCAATGTGGTGGACATCTGCGCTCT
>NW_016952802.1:0-1335 GCF_001483705.2 Eufriesea mexicana
ACGATATTAGTCGAAAATGTCAATAAAATTGAACTTTACAGCGAGACTCTATTGCATTGACATTGCTATAATAAACCAATAGTATCTTTCCTCCTTATTTGTACAGAAAATCATGCTCACCGCGATATTAGCCGAAAATGAAAATAAAATTGAATTTTACGGTCAGATACTATTGCAATTCTGTGGCTAAAGCAAACCAATATTATCTTATCTTCTTATTTATGCATTAGGATTACTGAAAACTATATTAGTCGCAAATGTCAATAAAATTGAACTTTTCAGTCAGACTCTATAGCATTGCCATGGCTATAACAAACCAATAGTATCTTCCCTCCCTATTTACGCAGAAAAGTCTGCTCACCGCGGTATTAATCGAAAATATCAATAAAATTGATCATTACCGTCAGATTATATTGCAATGCTATGCCTATGGCAAACCAATGGTATCCTTTCTCTTTATTTACACAGAAAAGTGTGCTCACTACGATAGAGGTCGAAAATGTCAATAAAATTGAATTTAGCGGACAGATACTACTGCAATTCAACGCCTATAGCAAACCAATATTATCTTTTCTCCTTATTTATGCAGTGAGCTTGCTGATGACGATATGAGTCGAAAATGTCAATAGAATCGAACTTTTCCGACAGATTCTGTTGCAATGCGGAGGCTGTAGCAAACCAATTTGATCTTTCCTTCTTATATATGCATTAAGTTTGCTGACTACGATATAAGTCGAAAATGTCAATAAAATTGAACTTTTCAGCCAGACTCTATTGCACTGCCATGGCTGTGATTGACCTAATGTATCTTTCCTCCGTATTTATACAGAAAATCTTGCTGATCACGACATTAGCCGAAAGTGTCATTAGAATTGAACTTTTCCGACAGATTCTGTTGCATTGCAGTGGCTACAGCGAACCAATAGGATCTTTCCTCCTTATTTATGCAGTGATTTTGCTTTCCACGATATTAGTTGAAGATGTAAATAAAATTGAACTTTTCAGAATAGATTCTATTGCATTGCCATGGCTATAACAAAACAAAATGAGATCTTTCCCCCTTATTTACGCAGAAAATCTTGCTCACCACGATATTAGCCGAAAATGAACATAAAATTGAACTTTACGGTCAGATACTACTGCAATTCAGTGACTAAAGCAAACCAATATTATCTTATCTCCTTATTTATGCAGTAGGACTACTGACAACTATATTAACCTCCTTATTTATGCAGTAGGACTACTGACAACTATATTAGTCGCAAATGTCATTAAAATTGAACTTTTCAGTCAGACTCTGTAGCATTGCCATGGCTATAACAAACCAATAGTATC
>NW_016952803.1:0-229 GCF_001483705.2 Eufriesea mexicana
TTAAAGCTAGCATAACCAAACGTAGCCAAACCCAAACTAACAGAACGTGAGCTAACACAATATATCGTGCCGAGACCACAATTGCTGGCATTCCCGGACCAAAGCTGAAAATACTAGAGCACCGTAGGGCGCAGAAATCCACCTAATAGCAAACTCTAGCAATAATGTCAAAGCTAGCCTCCACTAACCCAACCAATCGTAACGTAACCAAACGTAACATAACTCAACA
>NW_016952804.1:0-399 GCF_001483705.2 Eufriesea mexicana
GGGGGGGGCAGCAAGTGTTGTCTCGGCAAGTAAGGATGAGTTAAGTTACGTTGGTTACGTTACGTTTTATCTAGTAAGGAAAGAGTAGCTTTGACCTCTGTGCTATACAGAGCTATGCGCATGATTACAGCGTTCTACTGTGCTCTAATATAATCTGCTTTTCTTTGCGGCGCAAGCAATAGTGAGCGCGGCATGCTTCGTTATGTTAGGTTACGTTGGGCTTGGCTAGGGCAGGTTAAGATTGGTTAGTGTGGTTAAGACATTAGTAATAAACAATGCTATTCGAAGGATTTCTGCGATCTACTTTGCTCTAGTGTATTCTGCTTCGCTACGGGGAGGCCAGCAGTAGTGTTCTCGCCACGTTGGCCTGAGTTATGTTGCGTTTGGTGTGTTCAGGGT
>NW_016952805.1:0-1224 GCF_001483705.2 Eufriesea mexicana
AGGTAGCTCACCACGATATTAGTCTATAATGTCAATAAAATTTACTTTCCCCTCCAGATTCTACAGCTTTGAAATGGCAATATCGCGCCAATATAATCTCTCCTCCTAATTTATGCAAGAAAGTCAGCTCACCGCGATATTAGTCGTATATGTCAATAAAATTGAATTTTGCAGCCACATTATAAGCCGTTGCGATGGCTATAGCACGCCAAGAGGATCTTTCCTCTTTACCTATGCAAAGAAGCTAACTCACAACGATATTAGTCGAAAATGTCAGTAAAATTGAATTTTCCAGCAAGATACTATAGCATTGCAATGGCTATAGCACGCCAATAGATTCTACGAACCATAATTATGCAAACCAGAGAGTTCACCACGATATTAGTCGAAAACAAATGTCAGTAAAATTGAATTTTCCTTCCAGATTCTATAGCGTTGCAATGCCTCGAGCACGCCACTAGAATCTTTCCTCCCTATTTATGCAAGAAAGATATCGCACCACATTATTAGCCGAAAATGTCAATAAAATTGAGTTTTTCGGGCACATTCTAAATCATTGCAATGGCTTCAGCTCGCCAATAGGATCTTTCCTCCTTCTTTAGGCAAGAAAGATAGCTCGACACGACATTAGTCGAAAATGTCAACGAAATTGAACTTTAGAGCCACATTCTATAGGACTGAGAAGGCTATAGCACGCCAATTGAATCTTTAATCCTTATTTATGCAATAACGAAAGCTCACCACGATATTAGTTGAAAATGTCAATAAAATTAAATTTTCCAGGAAGATTCTACAGCATAGGAATGCCAATAGCACGCCAGTGGATACTTTCCTCCTTATTTATGCAAGAAAGATAACTCACCACGATATTAGCCGTAAATGTCAATAAAATTGAATTTTCCAGCCAGATTCTGAAGCATTGCGGTGGCTATAGCACGCCAAAAGGATCTTTCCTCTTTACCTATGTAAGGAAGCTAGCTCACAACGATATTAGTCGAAAATGTCAGTAAAATTGAATTTTCCAGCAAGATTCTGTAGCACTGCAATGCCTATAGCACGCCAACAGAATCTTTTCTCCTCGTTTATGCAAGAAAGGTAGCTGACTACAATAGTAGTCGAAAATGTCCGTAAAATTGAATTTTCCAACCAGATTCCAGAGCATTCCAGTGGCTATAGCACGCCAATAAAATATTTCCTCCTTATTCATGCACGAAAGTTAGCTCA
>NW_016952806.1:0-1003 GCF_001483705.2 Eufriesea mexicana
TACATAAACCCATTTACTCACCCATACATAAATGCATTGACACATATGTACATACATCCATACATACATTCATACGTTCACCCATACGTATAACCGTAAATTCGCCCTTCCATACACGCATCCATACATCCATGCATCCATCGACCAATCCATAAATCCATCTAACCATACATCCAACCATCCATACATCCTTACATATATACACACATACATCGATACAACCGTAGATCCGTCCATCCATACCTCCATCCATCCATACATCCATCCGTCCATACCTCTATCCATCCATACATCCATCTATCGATACTGCCATCCATCCATACATCCAGCCAACCATACATCCACCCATCCATACATCCACCTTTCCACACATCCATCCATCCATACATCCACCCATCCATAAATCCATAGATCCATACATCCATCCATCCATACGGTCACCCATCCATACATCCATCGATCCACACATTTGTCCATCCATACATCCATACATAAATACATCCGCACATCCATACTTTCGTACATACATACATCCACATATCCATACATCCATAAATCCGACCAACCTTAGAACAATCCATCCATACATACTTCCATACGTACATCCACACATCCATACGTACTCCCATACACACATCCATATATACATCCATACTTCCGTACATCCGTCCATCTATTCCCCAATCCATCCATACATCCATCCATCCATACAGCCATCCACCCATACATCCATCGTTCCATACATCCTTCCATCCATACTTCCATCTATCAATCCATTCATCCTTCCATGCATCCATACACACATCAATACACAGATCCATACATACACGCATACATTCATCCATACATACATCCATACATACACTCTTACATACGTCCATACATACATACATACATACATACAAACATCCATACATACATCAATGCATACATCTAAGCATACATCCGTACATACATCCATACATACATACATGCATTCATCCATACATACATCCTCACAAAC
>NW_016952807.1:0-994 GCF_001483705.2 Eufriesea mexicana
GCGCCCTACTGCACTCTAATATCTCCTGATTGGCTCTGTTGTGTCCTGTAGTAATGGTCCGAAGCCAGTCAGAAACAATCCGAGTGTCAATGTATACCACGAAAGTCAAAGCTATCCACACCCTACCCAAAGTAATGTAATCTAGCCAAACGTAGCCTTACTCAACCTAACTTGCCGAAACCGCTATTACTGCCCTCCACTGGGTCGAGCATAGTATAGTAGAGGAGAGTAGAGCCCAGAAATCCATAGAACAGCAGTGTTGAGCACAAAAGTCAAAGCTATCCTAACCTAACCCAACCAAATTTAACATAACCGGACGTAATTTAAGACAAACTAACGTGCCGTGACCGCACTTTCTGGCCTCACCAGAACAAAGTAGAGCATGTTATATCACAGCAGAGCGCAGAAATCCACCGTATAGCAGCGTACAGCGCAAATGTGAAAGCTGTCCTAGCCTAGCACAACCAAACATAGCATAATCGAACGTAACTTCTCTCCACCTAAAGTGCCCAGACCACCATTGCTGAACACTCCGGAGCCAACCACAAATACAAAATACCAGGGCGCAGTTGGGCGCAGAAAAACGCGCATTGCAGTGTAAAGCACAAAAATCAAAGGTACCCTAAACTAACCTGACCTAACCTAACGTAACCAAACGTAGTATAACTAAATATAATGTGCCGATACCACTATTGCTGTCATTCCCGGGGCCAAGCTGAACACATTAGAGCACGGTAGAGTGCAGAAATCCACCGGATGGCAATGTATAGAACAAAAGTCAAAGCTATCCTCCCCTAACCGAACCAACCGCAGCATAACCAAACGCAGCCTAACGCGCCGAGACCACTATTGCTGGCCTCCCCAGGTCCAAGCAGAGCATACAAGAATAGGTCCAAGCAGAGCATACAAGAGCACTGCAGAGCGCTGAAACCCACCTAATAGCAGTATGTAGCACAAAATTCAAAGATACCCTCTCCTAACCTATCCAAACGTA
>NW_016952808.1:0-616 GCF_001483705.2 Eufriesea mexicana
CCATCTACATGTCAGAGAATATGTCTATTCAAAATCTATAATCTGCTATAGCATGGAAAATAGCTCGCCTACCGCCGTCAATCCAATGGCAAGTACAGACATCTACTTACCAGAAAATAGGTCTATTCAAGATCTATAATCTGTTATAGCTTGGTGAATACATCGCCTAACGCCTTCAATCCAATGGCAAGTACAGTCATCGTCTTGCCAGAGAATAGATGTAGTCAAAATCTATAATCCGTTACAGCCTGGTGAATGGATCGCTTAACGCCTTCAATTCAATGGCAAGAACAGACATTTACTTGCCAGAAGATAGGTCTATTCAAAATCTATAGTGTGATAAAACTTGGTGATATGATCACCGAACGCTGTCAATCGAATGGCAAGTACAGCTATGGACTTGCCAGAGAATAGGTCTATTCAAAATCTGTATCCTGTTATAGCTTGGAGAATAGATCGCCTAACGCCTTCAATCCAATGGCAAGTACAGACACCTACTTACCAGAAAATAGGTATATTCAAGGTCTATAATCTGTTACAGCTTGTTGAATACATCGCCTAACGCCTTCAATCCAATGGCAAGTACAGACTTCTACTTGCCAGAAAATACGTCTAT
>NW_016952809.1:0-355 GCF_001483705.2 Eufriesea mexicana
CAGAGCAGAAATCCGCCGATCATGAGTTCTATAACACGAAAGTGAAAGGCACCATTACCGATACCAACACAACCCAGACTAACCAAACGCAACCTAATACAACCTTACCTGTGGAGACCAATATTGATGGCATTCCCATGGCTAAGCATAATGTAGTAGACCACAGTACAGCGCAGAAATACTCCGAATAGCCGCGTATAGCAGGAAAGTCGAAGTTAACCTGACTGAGCCGAACCTATCCTAACCTAACGGAACGTAACCTAGCTGAGCCTAGCGTGCAGAGACTACTACCGCTGGCCTCCACAGAGATAAGCAGATTGTACTAGAGCACAGTAGATACCAGAAATTCACCGCA
>NW_016952810.1:0-507 GCF_001483705.2 Eufriesea mexicana
GAAATCCACCGAATAGGAGTGTGTAGCACAAAAGTCAGAGTCCTCGTAACTAAACGTATCCTAACAAAGCCTAACCAAACCTAACCTAACTCAACCAATCGTGTCACGACCACTATTGCTGGTCACCTCAGAGTCGAGCAGAGTTCAGTTGGACAATGTAGAGCGCAGAAATCCGCCGAACAGCAGTGTGTGGCACAAATGACAAAGTAGTCCTGTCCAAACGTAGCCAAACGTAACATAACCAAACGCAACGAAATCCAACCTAACGTACCTGAACCAATATTTGCTGGCGTCCACATCACCAAGCAGAACATATTAATGGAGAGTAGAGCGCTGAAGTCCTATGAAAGGCAACGCATGGCAGAAGGGTCAAAGCTATCCTAACCTAACCCAGAAACACCTAATATGAACAAACGAACCCTAACTTAGCCCCATGTGCCGAGCCCACTATTGTCGGAATCCCCAGAGCCTAGCAGAATATACTAGATCGCAGTAGAGCGCTGAGAT
>NW_016952811.1:0-804 GCF_001483705.2 Eufriesea mexicana
TATACCCGTTGCAGTGCTACAGAAACTGGCTGGAGAATTCAATTTTATTTACATTCTCGTATAATACCGTGGTGAGGTAACTTTCTTGCTTAAATAAGTAGGAAAGATTCCGTTGTCGCGCTTTTTCCATTGCAATACTACAGAATCTGGCTGGAAAATTTAATTTTATTGACATTTTTGGCTAATATCGCGGTGAGCTAACCTGTTTGCATAAATAAGGAGGAAAGATGTTTTTGGCGTGCTATGGCCATTGTAGCGCAATAGAATCTGGCTGGAAAATCCAATTTTATTGACATTATTGACATTTTCGAATGATATCGTGGTGAGGCAGCTTTCTTGCATATTTAAGTATGAAAGATTCTATTGGCGTGCTATAGCCGTTGCAATGCCATAGTATCTGGCTAGAAAATATAATTATATAGACAGTTTCGACTCATATCGGCGTGAGCTAACTTTCTTGCTTAAATAAGTAGGAAAGATTCCGTTGTCGCGCTTTTTCCATTGCAATACTACAGAATCTGGCTGGAAAATTTAATTTTATTGACATTTTCGGCTAATATCGCGGTGAGCAATCCTCCTTGCATAAATAAGGAGGAAAGATGCTTTTGGCGTGCTATGGCCATTGTAGCGCGATAGAATCAGGCTGGAAAATCCACTTTTCTTGACATTCTCGAATGATATCGTGGTGAGGTAACATTCTTGTATATGTAAGGAGGAAAGATACTATTGGCATGCTATAGCCGTTGCAATGCTATAGAATCTGGCTGGAAGATTCAATTTTATTAACCTTGTCGTCTAATATCG
>NW_016952812.1:0-482 GCF_001483705.2 Eufriesea mexicana
TAATATGTACTGCTTGCCTCTGGGGTGGCAGCTATAGTCGTCTCGGATCGTCAGGATTAGATAGGTTACGTTGGGTTACGTTGCGTTTGCTCAGGTTAGGATAGGATAATTCTACCTTCGTGCTGAGCACTTCTATACGGTGTATTTCTGCGCTCTACTGTTCTGTAGTATGTTCTGTTTGGCTCTGCGGAGACCAGAAATAGTGTTCTCGGCAAGCTAGGCTCAGCTAGGTTACGTTTGGCTTAGCTGGGTTATGTTTGGTTTGGTCAGGATAGCTTTGTTTTTGTGCTATTCACAGCTTTTCGGAAGATATCCGCTCCCTGAAGTGCTCTACTAGCCTCTGCTTGTCCCCGAGGAGGACAGCAACGTGGCACGTTTGGTTGAGTTTGGTTACGCTTGACTATGTTAGGGTAGGTTAAGGTTGCTTAGGATGGCATTGACATTTGTGCAATGCACGGCCATCCGATGGACTTCCGCACTCC
>NW_016952813.1:0-581 GCF_001483705.2 Eufriesea mexicana
ATATATATCCAGGTTTCCTCGAGATATTTTAAATTGACAACACAGTACTGAGTGCAGCCATCACCACTGTATTTTTACCGTTGGATTAATTTGTTCACTAAGAATGTAAATCCCAAGGCAATTCCAGAATCATCGACGCATGGTACGGTTATGGCAGGAGGTATTTACAACTTCCAGTAGGCAAGTTGTTGCGTTCACCTGCACTGGACTGTAGCAGCTGGATTACACAGTTAAGTAACGATTTAGATCTTATAGCATTTACGGAATGACAAAAGGCAGATTCATTGTCCCTGAAGATATTATCAGTTAACAACACAGTCCTGAGTGAAGCCATCATCACATAACTATGGCCGCTGGAATAATTTGTTCATTGGTCATTTGAGTTGCAATGTAATTGCAAAATAACCGATGCTTACTACGGTTATGGCTAGTAATAGATACAATTTGCAATGCGTTGCTCGGTACATCTACAATGAGAGACACTGTTGCCGTTGATTTAACCTGTTCACGGTCGACATATGCTCTACAGCAATGCTAGAATGAAAAATGCTGGCCCATTATAACTCCACGTACTTGCAATT
>NW_016952814.1:0-988 GCF_001483705.2 Eufriesea mexicana
GGGGCGGTGGTCGCTGCACGTTATGTTGAGATATGCTACGACCGGTATGGTTCGGTTATTTCATGTTATGCCAGGACATCTACGGCCTCTTTGCTTTTCACTACAATGCGTTGGATTTCGGCGCTCTAGTGTGCTCTAGCACATTCTGCTTGTCTCTTTGGAGTCCTGCACATGTGGTTACGTCATGTTAGGTTGAGCTATGTTACGGTTGTGTATGTTACGTATGGCTAGGTTAGAGTAGACTACGGTGACTTTTGTGCTATACACCGCTATTCTATGTATTTCTATCATCTACTGTGCTCTACTACATCCGGCTTGGCTACGGGGAGGCCAGGAACAGTGGTCGCGGCGCGTTATGTTGAGTTATGCAACTTTTGGTTATGTCAAGTTAGGGCTGGTTTTGCTAGGATATATACGGCTTTTGTGCTATTCACTCCAATGAAGTGGATATCTGCGCTCTACTGTGCTCTAGAAAATTCTGCTTGTCTCTGTGGAGGCCATCAGTAGTGGTCTCGACAAGTTGGGTTGTGTTATGTAACGTTTGGGAATGTTACGGTTGGATAGGCTAGGAGAGGCTCCTTTGACTTTTGTGCTATTTACTGCTATTCGGTGGATTTTTGCTGTCTAATGTGCTCTAGCAAGGTCTGCATGGTTCTCGGAGGCCGCAAATATTGGTCTCGTGACGTTATGATGTGTCACACTACATTATTGTAGGTTAGGTTATGTCAAGATGGGGCAGGATTTGTCCGACTTTTCTGCTACACACCGCAGTGCTGTGGATTTCTCCGCTCTGCCGTGCTCTAGTATATTCTGCTTTGCGCTGTGGAGGCCAGCAATAGTTGTCTCGGCATGACAGATTGTGCTAGTATACGTTTGGTTATGTTGCGCTTAGTGAGGCGAGGACAGAATGGTTCAGACTTTTGTTCTATACAGTGCAATCCGCGTATAGCAGCGAACTACTTTGTTCCAGCAACTTCTGCTTGGCTCT
>NW_016952815.1:0-630 GCF_001483705.2 Eufriesea mexicana
TTCCAGCAAAGTAAAGGCAATTCAAGCCTAACCTGAACGAACATAGCATATCTGAACATAAAGTAACCAAACCTAAAGAGACGAGACAACTGTTGCTGGACTGATCAGAGCCAATCGGAACATATTATTGGAGAGAATTGCGCCGAAAACCTCAGAGTCGCAAGGTACAGCAGAAAAGTCAAAGCTGCCCAAACCGGACCAAAACAAACCTATCCCAGCCAAACTTAGCCCAACACATCCTGACGTGCGCGAACACTGTTCCTGGTATCCCCAGAGTCCAGCAGAGTACAGTACAGCAATATAGAGCGTTGAAAACCGCATAATAGCAGTGTATGGCACAATAGTCGATGATAACCAATCCTAACCTAACCAAACGTGACATAACCAATCGCAGCCATATCCAACATAACGTGCCTAGACCACTATTGCTTGCATCCCACCGCGAAACAGAGCATATCAAGGGAGAGTAGAGTGCAGAAGTCAAAAGTATGGAAATGTATAGCGGAATAGTCAAAGCTATCCTAACATAACCCAACCAAACGCAACCTAACTCAACGTAACGTGGCGAGAACACTATTGCAAGCATCCCAGAGCAAAGCAGAGCATATTATACAACAGTAGAGCGCAGAA
>NW_016952816.1:0-2641 GCF_001483705.2 Eufriesea mexicana
TGTATATCTGGATGGATGTATGGCTGTATGTGTGGATGTATGTACGGATGTATCTATGGATGTGTGTATGGATGTGTGTATGGGTGTACGTATGGTTGTATGGATGTATGTAAGGATGTATGTATGGATGTATGTGTCTATGGATGGATGTATGGGTGGGATGATGAGTGGCTGGATGTATGTATGGAAGGATGAATGTATGGATTAATTGATGTATGGACGGTTGGCTGTATCGATGGATGGATGTACGGATGGGTTGATGTATGGAAGGACGGACGTAGGTATGCATGGATGTATGAATGTATAAATGTATTGACGTATGGGTGGATGGATATATCGATGGATGGAAGTACGGATGGATGGATTTATGGATATATGTATGTGTGTATGTATGGATGTATAGATGGTTGGATGTATGTATGGATGGATGGACGCATGATTGGACGGATTTACGGATGTATGCATGTAAAATGAATGGATGAATGTATGGGCGTATATAAGGATTATGTCTAGATATGTGTATGGATGTATGGATGGATGGATGGACTGGTCGGTGAATGTAAGGATGGATGGATGAATGGTTCGACGGAAGTATGGATGGGTGGAGGTATGGATGGACGGATGTATGGAAGGATGGATGTACGGATGGGTGTATGTATGGATGAATGCATGTTGGGATGGGTTGATGTATGAAGGGACGGATGTACGGATGTATGAATGTACGGATATGTGTATGTATGGATGTGTGGGTGCATGAATGGATGGGTGGATGGACTGAAGTGTGAGCGAAAGGATGGGAGGATGTACGGATGCATGTATGTATGGATGGGTGTATGGATCGATGGATGTATGGATGGGTGCTAGTATGGATGGATGGATGTATGGTTCGATGGATGTATGGATGGGTGGATGTATGGATGGATGGATGTATGGAAAGGTGGATGTGTGAATGGATGTATGTATGGATGCGTGGTTGTATGGATGGATGGATGTATGGATGGATTGAGGTATGGATGGAAGGATGTACGTATGTATGAATGCATGGATGTATATATGTATGGATGTATGGATTTATGGATGTATGGGGGTGTGGATGGATGGATGTATGGATGGATGTATGTGTGGATGGCAGTATATATGGATGGATGGATGTATTGATGTACAGGTTTATGGATGCACGAATGTATGGTTGTACGGATGTATGTATGTATGGATGTATTGATGGATGGAAGTATCGGATGATATACGTACGAATGGAAGGATTTATGGATGTATGGCTGTGTGGATGTATGGACGTAAGAATATATGGATGTACGGAGGCATGGATGTGTGGATGGACGGATGGATGTGTGGATGTATGGATGTATGGATGTCTGTATGTAAGGATGTCCGAATGTATGGATGTACGAATGTAAGGATATACGAATGTATGGATGTATGGACGTATATCTGTATGGATGAATGGATGGATGGATGTATGAGTGGATGGATGTATGGATGTATGTATGTATGGGTGTATGTATGAATGTATGTATGGATGTTTGTATGGTTGTGTGGATGTGTGGATGAATAGATTTATGGATGTGGGGATGTATGAATGTATGTATGGGTGGATGTATGGATGGATAGATGTATGGATCGATGGATGTATGGATGGGTTCTTGTATGGATGGATGGATGTATGGTTCGATGGATGTATGGATTGGTGGATGTATGGCTGGATGGATGTATGTAAAGGTGGATGTACGGATGGATGTATGTACGGATGAACGGTTGGATGGATGGACCGATGTATGGATAGATTGAGGTATGGATGAACTGAAGCACGGATGTATAGATCTACGGATGTATGGATGTATGGATGTATATCTGAATGGATGTATGTATGGATGCATGTATGAGTGGATAGATGTGTGGATCGATGGATGTAAGGATGGATGGTTATATGGCAGGATGGCTGTATGGAAGGATGGCTGTATGGATGGGTGAATGTATGGATTGATGGCCGTACGGTCGGATGGTTGTATGGATGGATTGAGGTATGGACGGACGGAAGTACGGATGAATGGTTGTATGGATGGATTGAGGTATGGATTGATGGATGTATGTATGGATGGATGTATGGATGTATGTATGTATGGATGTATATATGTATGGGTGTATTGATTGATGGATGTATGGATGGATGGAGGTATGGATGTATGGATTTGTGGATGTATGGATGTATGAATTTACGGATGTACGGATGTATGTATTTATGGATGGACGGATGGACGTATGGATGTATGGATGTATGGATGTATGTATGTGTGGATGTACGAATGTATGGATGTACGAATGTATGGATATACGGTTGTATGGATGTATGGATGTATATCTGTATGGACGTATGGATGGACGGATGTACGTGTGGATGGATGTATGGATTAATGGATGTATGTATGTATGTATGGATATATATATATGGATGTATGTATGGTTGTATGGATGTATGGATGGATGGATTTATGGATGTGTGGATGTATGAATGTATGTATGGATGGCTGTATGGATGTATAGATGTATGGATCGATGGGTTTAGGGATGGATGCTTGTATGGACGGATGGATGTATGGTTCGATGGATGCATGGATGGGTGGAT
>NW_016952817.1:0-1240 GCF_001483705.2 Eufriesea mexicana
TCGTACATCAGTACATCCATACATCCATAAAACCATACATCCATACATTCATACATACATACACTCATACATCCATTCATACATTCACACAAGCATCTATGCATACGACCTTCCATCCATTCATGCATCCGTTCTTCCACCCATCCGTTCACCCTCTCTTCAGTTCATCCACCCATCCATTCATCCACCCGCACATTCATACAGCCATACATCTGTCCTTCCATACATCCATCCATTCATACATCATCCCATTCATACATCCATCGATCCGTACATCCATACATCCATACATCCATCCACCAATTCTTCCATCCATCTATACATCCATACATACATCAATACATACGTCCATACATACAACCATACACCCAGTCATACATACATGCATACATTCATTCTTAGATACACCCACACGTACATCCACACATACGTCCAAGCATAAATCCGTACATACATCCACACAAACATCGATACTTACATCCATACATCCATACACACATGCGTCCATACATCTGTTCAACAATTCATCCATCCTTCCATATATTCTGCCATCCACGCATACATCCACCAATACATCCATCCATCCATACACCCATACATCCTTACATTCATACATCCATACATATATACATTCATATGCCCACCTTGCCATACATCCATATATCCACCTTGCCATACATCCATCCATCCATATATCCACCCATCCATACATCCACCGAACCATGCAACCAACCATCATTACAAGCACCCCTCCATACATACATCGATCCACACATCTATCCATCCATACACCCACCGATCCAAGCATCCATACATCCACACATCCATAAATCCATCCATCCATACATACATCGAACCATACATACATTCGTACATACATCCATACATACATCCATACATCCATCCATCCATACATCCATCCATTCATTCATCATCCATCCATACAAACATACATCCATACATCTATACATCCATACAACCATACATCCATGCATCCATACATCCATACATCCAAACATACATACATCCATTCATCCATACACCCATACATCCATACATCCACACATCCATACACCCATAAGTACGTCCAACCATGCATCCGCCGATCCATACGTCCATCCACCCATACATCCATCCACCAACCCATACATCCAATACATCCATACACACATCAAATCATACATCCATACATACAATCATACATTCATTCATCCATACACCCATACACACATCCTCCCAT
>NW_016952818.1:0-1071 GCF_001483705.2 Eufriesea mexicana
TATACACACTTGTTCACGTAAAAAAGGTAGCTCACGATAATATTATTCAAAGCGGAAATATAATTAAGGTTTGTAGTCACATTCTGCTGAAATGCTATGGCTGTAGAAAACCAATAGAATTTTTCCCCATTATTTCCGTAAAAAACATAGCTCAACACGATACTAGTCGGATATGACAATTTAATTGTACTTTCCTTTCAAATTGCGATGAATTGCTACGGCTATAGCAACGCGATAGAATTTTTCCTGATTATTTATGTAAAAAAGGCAGCTCATCACGATATTAGTAGTACATTTCACTATAATTTAACTTTCTACTCAAATTCCATTGAAGTGCAATGGCTATAGCAAACCAATATTATTTTCCCTCCTTATCTTCGTAAAAAGGATACCACACCACGATATTTGTCGGAAATGTGAAAATAAAAGAACTTTCTAGACTAATTCTATAGAATTGCGATGGCTACAGCAAGCCAATACAATTTTTCCCCCATATTTATGTAAAAAATTAAGCTCAACACGATACTAGTCGGAAACAACAATATAGTTGAACATTCCATTCAAAGTGTGATGAATTGCAATGGCTATAGCAAACCGACAGAATTTTTCCTGCCCATTTATGTAAAGAAGTCAGCTCTTCACGATATTAGTCGAAAATGTCAACGTAATTGCACTTTCTAGTCAAATTCTATTCAATTGCTCTGGCTGTAGCAAACCAATGGAATTTTTCCTTTTTTTTAAAAAAAAAATGAATGCTCCCTCACAACGATATTAAACGAAAACGTCAATGTAATTGAACTTTCTTCTGAAATTCTACTGAATTGCTATGGCTGTAGCAAACCTATAGAACTATTCCTACTTATTTTTCCAAAAATGCTCCATCACAACGATATTCGTCGAAAATGTCAATGCAATTGAACATTCTAGTCAAAATCTATTGAATTGCGATGACTATAACAAGCCAATATAATTTTTCCTCCGTATTTGTGTAGAAAAGTTTTCTCACCGCGATGTTAGTCGAAAATATCATTATAATTGAACTTTCTAGTCAAATCCTACTGAAATGCAATA
>NW_016952819.1:0-348 GCF_001483705.2 Eufriesea mexicana
CCGTTCATCCATACCTCAATCCATCCATACATCCATTCATCCACCCAACCATTCATCCATACATACATCCATCCATCCATCCATCTTTACATACATACATCCACCCATACATCCACCCATCCATACATACATCGAACTATACATCCATCTATCTATACAAGTACCCATCCATACACCCATCGACCCATACGTCTATCCATCCATCCATCCATACATACATACATCAATACATCCATCCATCCATACACACATCCATACAACCGTTCATCCATAAATTAGAATATCCATACGTCCATACATACAGACATCCATACATCCATACATGCATACATCCATACATGCATACAT
>NW_016952820.1:0-1198 GCF_001483705.2 Eufriesea mexicana
ATTAATCGAGATATCTCACATATATATGTCGATACTAAACTGTTTTTGTGCTTATTACACACACATGTAAGATTGTATACGTGTCGGTCGCTAGCTAAATTCTATTGTTATTACGATCTAGTCTCTAGTCTCTAAGCTATCGTTGTACAGCGCACACCGAACGAGACACATAATATTGTATAATCTGTGTTCTTTCTTTTTTAACCCCATTGCCATACCAAATTCTATCATAAATAATAATGCTCCTACCTGAAAAAGATTCGATATTAATTTTGCGAAAAGTAGCTGCGTATTTGCAATGATTTGAAAAATAAAAAATCCCGAACAAGTGGTTTTGACAGCCGTGGTAGTTCTAGCGTTAATGCTAGCCCGCGCAAACGGATACCTCGCGCAGCCTGCTTCGCGTGTACTCGCTGCTTCTCAGCTAGAGAGGAACTAAATGGTCGTAGAATCGGTAAGTATCGTCGTTAATGCCCAGGCAGTGAAATGTGTACGTGTTAATTACCGAAGTAATCCCGTCGAGGTCATTAATCACTGGCAGGGAATAATTGACGCGGCAGTAACAGGTGATATCTCGTGGAATTGGTTACTTCTCCAGCTGCTCCTATTATCAGCGGCCACGGCCACGGTTCCCCTTGTGCAATTAACGAAGCGCGATTCACTTGATGATCGCGATTAGAAACGTGTGGCAGTAACATATGTTGCACAATTCGCTTCTCATGCTCGTACGCGAAACTGGGGGTCAGTTCTAGCCAGGCTAACGCGTTATTCGACACGCATCTGCATTCTGAATGAGTAATTAAAAATCGTTTCAGCCGCCGGGTTAATTGTTTCTTATTACTGGCCACTGAACCAAGATTTACCTAGGCGGCTTTGATTTGCACCGGCTAATTGAACCGCGGCCACTTGGTCGCTACAACGATTTATCTTATTATCGTGCGAAAGCTACTCTTTAGGCTCTGTTGGGTAGATTGCGAGGTTTATGAAGCCTTCCTCCAGATCGTTGCGATTAAGACTACGAGTTGTTAAGGTCAGGTGCGAGTTTCTGAATAAATTTGCAAATTATTGGGGTTATTGAATGACGAATTTGACAGAATTACAAGTTGTTTTGGATCGCCACGAGTCAGTCGTTTGACAGAATAATTTATTTTATTATGGTACGAAAGCTACTACCTTCATTCTCCCGATAGATTGCACG
>NW_016952821.1:0-1661 GCF_001483705.2 Eufriesea mexicana
TCCACCAATAGTTCACTGTAGTCGTTGACGTAGTCTGTTCAGTGGTGATTTAAATTGAGAGTCTAGTTGTGGATAGAAAATACAAAGCACGGTCATGTCTGTAGATATCTGCAATCAACATTACGGTTTCCGGTACATCCATCAACCGAGCACTGTGGACGTTGGATTGACATATTCCATGATGATTTAGATTCTATAGCAATTCTAGAGTGATATGGGACTGATCCATTACTTCTCGACATATTAACATCTAACATCGCAGTACTAAGTACAGTCATCGTCACAGTACTGTATCCTTTACATTGATTTGCAATTTAATGGTGCAAATTCCAATGTAGGGCTAGAATTGTCAAAGGATGGTACGGTCGTGGCTAGAGATATTAAGAATTCACTGCACGGTCTTAGTACATCAACTAACAGAGCAATTTAGACGTTGTTCAATGATGACATATATTCTACTGCAATTCTAGGATATCAAAGGAATAACCGGTTATCACTCGAGGCAACAAAATGTGGCGAACCGGTAATGGCTGCAGGCATTATCACAGTACTGTAGCCATCGGGTTAATTTGTTCACTGGTAACGTAAATTCCAAAGCAAGTCTAGAGTGATCAATGTAAAGTACGGATATGGCTGGAGGTATTTACCATTCACAGTTCGGTAGCTGCTACATCCTTCAACAGGTTACTCTAGCCTCCGGATTAACGTGCTCAAAGGTGATTTTGGTTCTATAGACATTCTACAATGACCAAAGTTATACCAGTCAATGCTCGAGACATTAACATTCGAGATAACAATACCGATTACAGCAAACTTCGCAGTACTGAGTCCGTTGAAATAATCCGATCACTGACTTTTCACATTGCACAGTTATTCTAGAATGGCCAATGCATAAATAAGTTACGGCTAGAAATATACAAAATACCCAGTATCGTAGTTGATGCATCCACCAACTGAGCACTGTTGCATTTGGGTAAATTGTTTCACCGATGATGAGTGTTCCAATGCAAGTCTAGAATATAGATTGCATATGACGGTAGTCGCTAGAGACATACCCATGAGACCTTACGTTTGATATTACGTCCACCAGCAGAGCACTGTAACCGTTGGATTTTTCTGTTCAAAGATGATTTAGGCTTTGTTGCAATTTTGAATGGCAAAGGGCTGTCAACAAAGGGCTGTCTCATTATCGCTCGAGGTCTTAGCGATTGACGATTCAGTAGTCAGTACAGTACTCATTACAGTACTGCAGCCGTTGGATTAACTTGTTCACCGTTGGTGTATATTGAAAATCAAGTCAGTAGGTATCAGCGTATAGCACGGTTATGGCTGGAGATATTTACAATAATCAGCATGGTAGCTGCAACAGCCATCAACAGGACACTGCAGCCGTTGGAATTACATGCTCAATGATGATTTACATTATGTAGCCATTCTGGAATGGCAAAAGACATATACGTTGTAGATCGGGGAATTATCAATTGACAGAACAGTACTGAGTGCAACCACCTGCATACCATCTTGCAGCCGTTGGAATAATCCTTCCACTGATGATTTAAATTCCACTGTAGTTCTGAACAATCATTCTCTAGTACGGCCATGTGCTAGAGATATTTACAGTTGACAGTATGGTACTTAGCTCATCCACTATACATAGCGCT
>NW_016952822.1:0-529 GCF_001483705.2 Eufriesea mexicana
TATTGTATTTTCGACTAATATCGTGGTGAGCAAACTTCCTTGCATAGGTATGGGGGAGAGATCGTTTTGGCGTGCTATAGCCATTCCAATGCTGCAGAATTGGGCTGGAAATTTCAATTTAATTGACATTTTCGACTAATATCGTGGCGAGCTAACTTTCTTGATAAATAAGGCGGAAAGATTCTGTTGGCAAACTGTAACCATCGCAATGCTATAGAATCTTGCAGGAAAATTCAATTTTTTTGACATTTTCGACTAATATCTCGGTGAGCCGACTTCCTTGCATAAGTAAGGAGGGAAGATCCTTTTGGCCGGCTATAGCCATTGCAGTGCGGCAGCATCGGGCTGGAAATTTCAATTTTACTGTATTTTCGACTAATATCGTGGCCAGCAAGCTTCCTTGCATAAGTATGGAGGAAAGATTCTTTTGGCGTGCTACAGCCATTTCAATGCTGTAGAATCTGGCCGGAAAATTCAATTTTATTGACATTTTCGACTGAGAGCGTGGTGAGCCAACTTCCTTGCATAA
>NW_016952823.1:0-368 GCF_001483705.2 Eufriesea mexicana
ATAGTCGAAAATGTCAATAAAATTGTATTTTCCAGCCAGATTTTATAGCATTGCAATGGCTATAGCACGACAATAGAATCCTTCCACCTAAATATGGAAGAAAATCAGCTCACCACGATATTAGACGAAAATGCAAATAAAATTGACTTTTTCCAGCCTGCTTCAATAGCATAACAATGGCTGTAGCACGCCAATAGAATCTGTCCTCCTTATTTATGCAAGAAGGTTATCTCACCACGATATTAGTCGAAAAAGACAATGATATTGACTCTTCCAGCATGATTCTAAAGCATTGCAATGTCTATAGCACGCCAATAGTATCTGTCCTCCTTATCTATCCAAGAAAGTTACTTCACCACGTTATTAGT
>NW_016952823.1:380-684 GCF_001483705.2 Eufriesea mexicana
TAAAATTGAATTTTCCTGCCTGATTCTATAGCATTGCAATGGCTACAGCACGCCAATAGAATCTTTCCTCCTTATCTATCCAAGAAAATTAGCTCATCACGATATTATACGAAAATGTAAATAAAATTGAATTTTCCACCCAGATTCTATAGCATTACAATGGCTCTAGCACGCCAATGGAATGTTTCCTCCTTATTTATGCAAGAGAATTAGCTCACCGCGATAGTAGTCGAAAATGTACATAAAATTGAATTTTCCAGCCAGATTCTATAGCATTGAAATAGCTATAGTTGTCCAATAGAAT
>NW_016952824.1:0-598 GCF_001483705.2 Eufriesea mexicana
ATATCGTGGTGAGCTAACTTTCTTGCACAAACCAGGAGTAAGGATTCTATTGGCGAGCTGTAGCCATTGCAGTCCTTCAGAATCTGGCAGGAAAATACAGTTTTATAGACATTTTCGAATAATATCGCGGTGAGCTAACTATCTAGCATAAATAAGGAGCGAAGATTCTGTTGGCGTGCCCTAGGCACTGCAAAGATACAGAATCTGGAACGGAAATTCAATTTTATTGACATTATCGACAAATATCCTGATGAGCTACCTTCCTTGCATAAGTAAGGAGGAAAGATCCTTTTTGGGTGCTTTAGAAATTGCATTGATATAGAATGAGGCTGAAAATACAATTTTGTTAACATTTTCGACTACTATACTGGTGTGCTAACTTTCTGGCATAAATAAGGAAGAAAGATTCTATTGGCGTGGTATAGCCAATGGGATGCTATAGAATCTTGCAGGAAAATTCAATTTTATTGACATATTCGACTAATACCGTGGTGACCTAACCTCCTTGCATAGGTAAGGAGGAAAAATACTTTTGGCGTGCTATATCCACAGCAATGCTGTAGAATTTGGCTGGAAAATTCAATTTCATTGACATTTT
>NW_016952824.1:685-2065 GCF_001483705.2 Eufriesea mexicana
GAATCTGGCTGGAAAGTACTATTTTATTGACATTTTCGACTAATATCGTGGTAAGCTATCTTTCTTGCATAAAAAAGGTGGAAGGATTCTATTTGCGAGCTATAGTCATTGCAGTCCTGTAGAACCTGGCTGGATAATACAGTTTTATTGACATTTACGACTAATATCGCGGTGAGCTAACTTTCTTGCATAAATAAGGAGGAAAGATTATATTGGCATGCTACAGGCATTGCAATGCTACAGAATCGTTCTCGAAAAATTCAATTTTTTTGACATTTTCGGCTAATAATGTGGTGAGATATCTTTCTTGCATATATAATTATCAAAGATACTGCTAGCGCGCCCTAGGCATTGCAACGCTATAGTATCTGGAAGGAAAATTCAATTTTATTGACATTTTCGACTAATATCGTGCTGAGCTATCTTCGTTGCATAAGTAAGGAGGAATGATCCTATTTGATTGCTATAGGAATTGCAATGGTATAGAATGTGGCTGGAAAATACAATTCTATGACATTTTCGGCTACTAGCGTGGTGAGCTAACTTTCTGGCATAAATAAGGAGGAAAGATTCTATTGGCGTGCTATAGGCAATGCAATGCTATAGAATCCTCCTCGAAAGCTCAATTGCATTGACATTTTCGACTAATATCGTGGTGAGCTATCTTCGATGCATAAGTAAGGAGGAATGATCCTATTTGATTGCTATAGGAATTGCAGTGGTATAGAATGTGGCTGGAAAATACATTTTTATTGACATTTTCGACTAATATCGTGGTGAGCTATCTTCGATGCATAAGTAAGGAGGAATGATCCTATTTGATTGCTATAGGAATTGCAGTGGTATAGAATGTGGCTGGAAAATACATTTTTATTGACATTTTCGACTAATAACGTGGTGAGCTAACTTGCTTGCGTATGTAAGGAGTGAAGATACTTTTCGTGTGCTATATCCGTTGCAATGCTGTAGAATCAGGCCGGAAAATTCAATTTAATGACATTTTCGACCAATATCGCGGTGACTTAACTTGCTTGCATAAATAAGGAGGAAAGATTCTTTTGGCGTGCTATAGGCATTGCAATGCTATAGAATCCTCCTGGAAAATTCAATTTTATCGACATTTTCGGCTAATATCATGGTGAGCTATCTGTTTTGAATAATTAACTTTGGTTGAATCCATTGGCGTGCTATAGCCATTGCAATGATATAGTATCTTGCTGGAAAATTCAATTTTACTAACCTTTTCGACTAATATCGTTGTGAGCTGGCAATTTTTGCATAGGTAAACATGAAAGATCCTTTTGGCGTGCAATAGCAATCGCAATGCGTTATAATGTGGCCGCAAAATTTAATTTGATTGACATTTACGACTAATATCGC
>NW_016952825.1:0-625 GCF_001483705.2 Eufriesea mexicana
CAGCGAAAAGCACAATAGCCGTAGATACCCCATCCTAACCTGACAAAACTTAACCTAACCGTATGTGGCACAATCCAACTTCACCAGCCGCGACCGCTGCTCCTGGCCTCCCCGCGGCAAATCAGGACGCAGCAGAGCACTGTAGATCACTGAGATCCGCCGAACAGCAGTGTGTTGCACAGATGTCAATATAGCCTCTCCTAAACCAGCCAAACGTGGCATGTGCGTACGTAACATAACACAACCTAACTTGACGAGACCACAGCTGCTCGTCTCCACAGAAACAAAAAGGATGCTCCAAAGCACAGTGGAGCGCAGGATTCCACGGCACTGCAGTGAATGGCGCAAAAGCCGTAGGTACACTTGCATAGCCTGACCAAACCTAACCTAACCGAGCGTAGCATAACGCAAAATAACGTGCAGCGACCTCTGCCCCTAGTGCCACGCCATAGCCACACAGAATCTATCAGAGCCGAGCAGATCGCAGAAATACAGCGAATAACTGTGCATAGCACGAAAAGCAATGCTATTCTAAGCAAACTTAACCAAACCTAACCTAACTAAACGTAACCTAACCCAGACTAACCTGCCCGACCGCTAATTCTCGCCTCCACAAGGTCCAGCG
>NW_016952826.1:0-575 GCF_001483705.2 Eufriesea mexicana
AAAGATTCTGTTGGCATGCTATAGCCATTGCAATACTATAGAATCTGACTGGAAAATTCAATTATATTGACATTATGGACTAATATCGTGGTGAGCTAGTTTTGATGCATAAATAACGAGGAACGATTCTATTGGCATGCTATAGCCATTTCGTTTCTATAGAATTTGACTGGAAAATTCAATTTTATTTACATTTTCGACTAATATCGTGGTGAGCTAGTTTTGATGCATAAATAACGAGGAACGATTCTATTGGCATGCTATAGCCATTTCGTTTCTATAGAATTTGACTGGAAAATTCAATTTTATTTACATTTTCGACTAATATCGTGGTGAGCTAGTTTTGATGCATAAATAACGAGGAACGATTCTATTGGCATGCTATAGCCATTGCAATGATATCGTATATGACAGCAAAATTCAATTTCATTGCCATTTTCGACGAATTTCGTGGTGATCTGGTTTTGATACATAAATGAGGAGGAAAGATTCTATTGGCTCGCTATAGCCAGTGCAAAGCTATAGAATTTGGCTGGAAAATTCAATTTTATTGACATTATCGACTAATATCGTGG
>NW_016952827.1:0-464 GCF_001483705.2 Eufriesea mexicana
AATGGCAATAGCAAACAAATAGAATCATTCTTCCGCATTTATGCAGAAAAGATTGCTCACCGGAATATTAGTCGAAGATGCCAATAAAATTAAACTTTTCATTCGGATTCAATTGCAATGTAATAGTTATAGAAAACCGCTAGAATCTTTCCTCTTTATTTGTGAAGAAAAACCTGCTCATAGCGATATTAGTCGAGAATATCAATAAAATTGAACTTTTCAGTCATATTTTATTGCAATGCAATGGCTGTAGCAAACCAATAGAATATTTCCTCCTTATTTATGCAGAAAAATTTGCTTGCAACGATATAGCTTGCAACGATATTGGCCGTAAATGTAAATAAGATTGAGTTTTCCAGGCAGTATCTTATGCAATGAAATGTCTACAGCAAACCAATGGCATCTTCCCCCCATATTTGTGCAGAAAAGTTTGCTCAACGAGATATTAGTCGACAATGTCAATA
>NW_016952828.1:0-1559 GCF_001483705.2 Eufriesea mexicana
TTTAGTTTCTAGTATGTTCTTTTATAATACTGCAATGAATTATTTTTTATTAAAAACGTCTCTGCTATAACTGTTGCATACTTTTACTGTACATAAACACTCCATTTTAACATCACGCTCACGATCCCTAATATTACAAAACAAATCACGCATTATTAATTTAACACGTGATAAACGTTCTTGGAAATCGAAAAGATTCGATACATAGAACGCTACATAATGTATGCACTGTATGCCACTTTAAATCAAATAATATTGAATATAGGTAGCCCTCCTACAACCCGGCATCCTATAACACGGTTTCACTATGACACGATTCATAAATTGCGGAAATCCTCCTACAACACGGCACCCTATAACACGATTTCGCTCTAACACGATAAGAAAATTTCGAAAACCTTTGTACAGCACTGTACTTGTACATGAGCACTAACGACGAAGAAATTTATTAAATTAACGTTGCGTTAAATTAAAATAATATTTTTGTTTTTCTTTGTTCTGTGTTGTACATACATTTATATTTTTAATAAAAATTAAGTTGTCAATGTAGAATTTAAAAAAAAATTTATTTTTAGTAAGTTTTCGGAACGTAACCCCTCTTTTTGTATTGGCTCTGGGTCTCATACAACAAGGTTTCACACAACACGGCATTTTCTAGGAACCTATCTACCGTGTTATAGGAGGGTAAGAAAGCTGTACTATATAATACTTGGCTCTGTGTCACTTTTTTCCTGAACTTTATAATACATTAACATATACGCAGCAGAATAATTAAGAATAATTATAGATACAAAGTAGAAATATAATATGTAGCACTAAGAACAACTGGAATTTTTAAAAAGAATTTTCCAAATAAGAAAATCTCAAAATTTTCCTATTTCCCTTATACAAAATCCCTATATAGTAACATATAGTAACAATGAACAAATAAATAAATAAATACGAATAACTGAAATTTTCAAAAAGAATTTTCGAAATAAGGAAATCTCAAAATTTTCCTATTTCCCTTATACAAAATCCCTATATAGTAACATATAGTAACAATGAACAAATAAATCCCTGCATAAATCTCTCCTCAAATTTTTCAAAATCCTTCGAAACAATTTTCCTTTGAGAAAGGTCTGAAACAAATCCCCTGGCAACACGCGAATCAAATTTTTCCTATCTCTCTCAGCCAAAATCACCCTCGTCCAAACTCTCTTCGAACTACCTCCCATCTAGCGTGAGAACAAAGTTACCAAACTCCTCAGATACACTCCACTGGACTGCTCAGTATGCAATTAGCGCAGTACACGGTTAAAAGCCAGGCAAAGTAGCCCAGCTTGCCAACATTTTGCCATCGTAACGTCCCGTAATCCAACAGGTACACCTTTAATTCGCTCTGCAGGGACTACCCTCTCCCACAAATTTAGCTCAGGCTTCTCTCCCGTGGAATTTCGATTCATTCGCAGGCAATTCCCAACACGATCCCAGTGAAGAGACTCAAGGATCACGTCTCGACGAAATCGCGTGGCCAGACTGCGACAGGTTGCACCGGTTGGGGGGTCCACGCGATTATG
>NW_016952829.1:0-600 GCF_001483705.2 Eufriesea mexicana
TTACCTTACCAAACCTAACCTAACCAAACGTAGCGTAGCCCAACGTAACGTGCCTCGACAACGTTTGCTTGAAACCGCAGGGATAAGCGGATGAAATTGGAGCAACGTAGAGCGTTGGAATCCACAGAATACCTGTGTGTAGCACAGAAGTCAAGGCTACCATATTCTAACATGACCAAACGTGACACAACTAAACGCAACTTAACCAAACGTAACCTAACACACCTAACGTGCCGAGACCACGGTAGCTGTCCTCCACAGACACGGGCACGATATAGTAGATCGAAGCACATCGCAGAAATCCACCGAACAGCAGCGTATTACACAGAAGTCGAAGCTACCATACTCGAAACTAATATAACTTAACCTAACGTGCCGAGACCAACACTGCTTCCCTCCCGAGTGCCAAGCTGAACAGGCTAAAAGACAGTAGAACGCATAAATACACCGAATCGCAGTGCATAGCAAAAAAGACAAAGCTACCCCAACCGAACGTAACCCAACACCACCTAACGTGCCGCGGCCGCTATTGCACGGGTCCTCAGAGTCAACCTGAGTATGAAAGAGCCATGTAGAGCGCAGGGTTCTATAGAATTGCGG
>NW_016952830.1:0-439 GCF_001483705.2 Eufriesea mexicana
ACGATGGACGTGCCGTTCCACCGGACGCACGTACTTACGGATCCCCGGTTGAGCAGCCGAAGAAGCAACCCGGCGGCCCAATCTTGCAGGGCCATGCACCGAGCGTCTGATCGCGGGATCCTCCGAGCTCGTACAGATACCTCTCTCACGACGAGATGCCGCGGTTGGGGGAGACGTAGCACCCCGGCACAACTACGTCGTTCAAGTAGACCTCCACGTATCCCTCACCGCTGTGAAGCAGCGTTGGTGCGTATGTCCGCAGTTATCCCCAGGCGATGACCGCCGCGGAGCCGTCCTGATCCCTGAACAACCCGTCTTTATCGAGGATACGATGCGCCACTGCAGTAACTGCCAGCCCGACACCCAGCTCAACGAGCGTCTGCATGAGCAGGTCCTGCTACGCCAGCGAGTGGTTCAGGTTGGCCTGGAGCACCATGGA
>NW_016952830.1:455-674 GCF_001483705.2 Eufriesea mexicana
GTCCATGGCTATTTCCTGGCCATCATTCTTTCGGGCCGGCAGCGGGCCCTGTGCTCCGCTGGTCGGCGGGCACTTTGCGGTAGTGTTCGCGGAGACGGAATTCGCGTAAGCAACTTTGAAATTGGCGCTCGCGGGCGCCGAGACGGACGCGGCACCTGCAGGCGCCTGCCGATCTTCGCATTTCGCCTTTGGCGGGCAGCACGACTTGCTGCCAAGACG
>NW_016952831.1:0-1703 GCF_001483705.2 Eufriesea mexicana
GCCTCGGCAACCATTTCTGGAATTCCCAGAGCAAAGTAGGGAGGGTTAGAGTATAGTAGAGCTAAGGTCTCCACCGAATGGCAGTGTACAGCACAAAAGTCATAGCCATCCTATCCAAACCTAACCAACCCTAACATAACCAAGCGTAACATAGCTAAACTAAACGTGCCACGGCACATATTGCTGGCCACCACAGAGTCAAGTAGTTGCTAGTAGAGCAATGCACTTCACACATATATGCCCAATAGCAGTGCATAGCAGAAAAGACAAGGCCACCCTGACCAACCTAACCAAACCTAATCTAACAAAGCGTAACCAAACCAAACATATCGCGCCACGGCCGCCACTGTTGGCCTCCCCAAGGTCGAGTAGGGAATAGTAGAACAACGAAGAGCGCAGAAATCCACCGAATAGTTGCGTACAGCACTAACGCCGGAGCTATCCTTGCATAACCTAACCAAACATAACATAACCAGGCGTAAATTAACCGAACCTATGGCGCAGAGACGACTATTGGTGGTCTCCCCAGAGCCGAACAGAGTATTGTAGACCAATGTAGGGCGTAGATGTCCACCGAGTATTGGTGTATAACACAAATGTTAAAGCTAACCTATCCTGCCTAACCAATCGCAACATTAACAAACGTAGTCTAATACAAACTATCGCGTCACGTCCACTATTTCTGGCCTGCCCAGAGCCGAGCAGAACATGTTAGGGCAATGTAGAGCGAATAAGCACACCGAGTAGTGGTGTGTAGCATAAGAGTCAAAGCTATCATGCCCTAACCTAACCAAACGTAACACGACGAACAGTTATGTATCTCAACCTATCGTGGCGAGACCACTATTTCTGGCCGCCCCAGAGCCGAGTTGAACATACTACAGCTCAGTAGAGCGTAGAAATCCACCGAAATCTGTATATAGCGCAAACGTCGATACCACCGTAGCCGAACTCAACCTTACCTAATCAAACCAAACGTAACCCAATACAACTAAACGTGCTGCGAACAACACTGCTGGCCTCCCCAGATGGAAGCAGAACGCCTTAGAGCACAGTAGAGCGCAGAAACCAACCGTATAGCCGTGTGTAGCGCAAAATTGGAAGGTATCCTAATCCAACATGTCCTAACCTAATTCCACCGAACGTAGCCTAACTCAACATAAAGTACCGAGACTAGTATTGCTGGCCCACCCAGAGACAGGCCGGGTATATTAGAGCAATGTAGAGCGCAGAAATCCACCGAATAGCAGTGTATATCGCAAAAGCCAGAGCTTTCCTGTCCTTACCTAACCAAACGTAACATAAAAGAACATAGCCTAACTCAACATAACGCGACGAAACAACTATTGCTGTGCTCCCCAGAGCCAAGCAGAGCATGTTAGGGTTATCTAGGGCACAGGAATCCACCGAAAAGCCTTGTATAGCATAAAAATCAATGCTACCCTATCCAAGCTTATACTAACCTTACCTTGCCAAGCGTAATGTAACTCAACCCTACGTGCCGAGACGACTATTGCTGCCGTCCCCAGAGATAAGTAGATCAGACTAGAGCACTCTAGGGCGCAGGAACCCACCGAATTGCAGTGCATAGCACAAAGGTTGGAGCTATCCTAACCAAACATATCATAACCTAACCTAGACAAACGTAACCTACCTCAACGTAACGTGCCGAGAACGTTATTGCTGGCCTTCTCAGTGCAAAG
>NW_016952832.1:0-563 GCF_001483705.2 Eufriesea mexicana
CAGAAAATTGGTCTATTCAAAATCTATAACCTGTTATAGCTTGGTGAATAGATCGCCAAACGCATTGAATCCAACGTCAAGTACGGCCATCTACATGTCAGAGAATAGGTCTATTCAAAGTCTATAATCTGTTATAGCTAGGCGTGTAGATCGCCTGACGCCTTCAATCCAATGGCAATAACAGCCATCTACTTGCTAGGGAATTAGTCTATTCAAAACATATAAGCTGCCATAGCTGGGTGATTAGATCGCATATCGCCTGCAATTCAATGGCAAGTACAGCCAGATACTTGCCAAGGAATAACTCTATTCAAAATCTGTAACCTGTTATAGCATGGCGAAGAGATCGCCTAACTCCTTCAATCCAATGGCAAGTACAGCCATCTACTTGCCTGAGAATGAGTCTAATCAGAATCTAAAAGCTGCCATCTGTATTAGCTTGGTGAATAGCTCAACCATCGCCTTCAATCCAATGGTAAGTACATACACCTAGTTGCCGTAGAATAGGTCTATTCAAAATCTATAACCTCCTACAGCTTGGTGAATAGATCGCCAAACGCCTT
>NW_016952833.1:0-1151 GCF_001483705.2 Eufriesea mexicana
CTTCCGAATACCAATCCATACGTCGATGCATTCTTCCACACATGCATTCACCCATTCATACAAACATACATACACATCTCAATACATACATCCAGACATACGTCATAAATACAGCCATACATGAATCCACAAGCACATACACACATCCAAACGAACATCCATGCACACATCCATCCCACCATCCACCCATCCATCCATTCATCCTTCCATGCATCCATGCAAACTTCTATACGTACGTCCGTACATAAATCAATACGCACAACCGTATTTCCATACATACATCCATCCATACATCCATTTATCCATACGTCGATCCATCCATACTCCCATCCTTCCACACACCCATTCATACGTAGATCCACCCATTCATAAACCCATCGTCCTATACATCCATCCTTCTATAGTTACACCCATCCATACATCCATCCATCCATACATCTATACATACATACATCCAACCATTCATACATCCATACATTCTTCCATTCATTCCTCAATCCGCCCATTCATCCATCCATCCATATATACATACATCCCCACATCCACGCATCCATACATGCATCCACCCAAAATTCCATACATGCATCCACCCATACATAATCCATCCAAATATCCATCCATCCATACATCCATGCATCCATAAATCCATCCATCCGTACACCCGTCCATCCATCAGTACATTCATCCACACATCCGAACATACATACAGCCGTCCATGCGTACATCTGTCCATGCATGCCTCCATCCATCCACCCGTACATCCATCCAAAAGTCCATACATCCATCCACCCGTATATCCATACATACATCCCCACACACATCCACAAGTATATCCATACAACCAACCGTACGTCCATTCGTACATCCAACTACACATCCATACATGCATCCTTCCATACAAGCATCCATACATTCTTCCATACATCTATCCATATATCCATTCATATGCACATCCATATATAGGCACATACAAACATCCATGCATCCATCCATACATTCATCCTTACATCCTTCCATATATCCATCCATACATCCAAATATACATCCATTCCAATATGCCCACATACATCCATGCATGCATCCATACGTGCATCCACCCATTCATACATCCATACAAACACAGCTCAATACATACATCCACACATACATCC
>NW_016952834.1:0-235 GCF_001483705.2 Eufriesea mexicana
TGTATTTTCCAGCCAGATTCTATAGCATTGCAATGGCTACAGCACGCCAATAGAGTCTTTCCTGCTTATTTATGCAAGATAGTTCGCCCACCTCGTTACTAGCCGAAAACGTCAATAAAATCGAATTTTCCAGGCATATTATATGGAATTGCCGTAGCTATAGCGCGCCAATAGCATCTTTCCTCAGTATTTATGCAAGAAAGCCAGCTCACCACGATATTAGACGAAAATGTCA
>NW_016952834.1:272-678 GCF_001483705.2 Eufriesea mexicana
CAGATTCTATAGGATTGCAATGACTATAGTACGCAGGTAGAATGTTTCCTCCTTGCATATGCAAGAAAGTTAGGTCACCACGATAGTAGTCGAAAACGTCAACAAAATTGAATTTTCTAGACAGACTCTATAGCATTGCAATGGCTATAGCACGCCACTAGTATCTTTCCTCCTTATTTATGCACGAAAGTGAGCCCAACACGATATTAATCGAAAACGTCATTAAAATTGGATTTTCCAGCCAGATTATATAGCACTGCCACGGCTATAGCACGTCAATAGAATCTTTCCTCATTATTTGTGCAGGAAAGGAATTTCACAACGATGTTAGTCGAAAATGTCTATAAAATCGTGTTTTCCAGCCAGATTCTACAGCATTACTATGCATATAGCATGCCAATACAAA
>NW_016952835.1:0-1160 GCF_001483705.2 Eufriesea mexicana
GAAAATACAATTTTATTGACATTTTCGACTAATATCGTGGTGAGCTGACTCTCTTGCATAAATGGGGAGGCTCTATCCTATTGGCGTGCCATATCCTTTGCAATGCTATAGAATCAGGCTGGAAAGTTCAATTTTATTGGCATCTTCGACTAATATCGTGGTGAGCTAACTTCCATGCAGGGGAGAGGTGGAAAGATGCTTTTGGCATGCTATAGCCATTGCAATGCTGTAAAATCTGGCTGGAAAATTCAATTTTTTTGACATTCTCGACTAATATCGTGGTAAGTTTACTTTCTTGCGTAAATAAGGAGGAAAGCTTCTATTGGCGTGCTACAGGCATTGCAATGCTATAGACTGCTCCTGGAAAATTCACTTTTATAGACAGTTTCGACTAATATCGTGGTGAGCTAACTTTTTTCAAAAATAAGGTGGGTGGATACTATTGGCCTGCTATACCCATTGTATTTCTATAGTATCTGGCTGGAAAATTCAATTTTATTGACATTTTCGACTAATATCGTTGTGAGCTAACTTTTTGCAATAATAAGTAGGGTACATTCTGTTGGCCTGCTATAGCCATTCGATTTCTATAGTATCTGCCCGGAAAATTCAATTTTATGGCCGTTTTCGACTAATATCATAATATCGCGGGAGCTAAGTTTCATACATATATAAGGCGGACAGATTCTATTGGTGTGCTATAGTCACTTCAATGCTATAGAATCTGGAAGGAAAATAAAATGATACCGACACTTTCGATTAATATCGTGGTGAGCTCACTTTCTTGCTTAAGAAAGGAGGAAAAATCTGTTTGGAGTGCTGTAGCCATTGCAATGCTTTAGAATCTGGCTGGAAAATGCAATTTTATTGACAGTTACGACTAATATCATAGTGAGCTAGTGTTCTTGCATAAATAAGGTGGAAAGAACCTATTGGCGTGCTACTGCCATAGCAATGCTATAGAATCTTGATGGGAAATACAATTTTATCGACATTTTCGACTAATATCGCGGTGAGCTTTCTTTCTTACATAAATAAGGAGGAAAGATTCTATTGGCGTGCTACAGGCATTACAATGCTATAGACTCTTCCTGGATAATTCAATTTTATTGACATTTTCGACTAATATCGTGGTGAGGCAAGTCTCTTGCATAAACAAG
>NW_016952836.1:0-324 GCF_001483705.2 Eufriesea mexicana
CAGATGGCTATACCTACCATTGGATTGAGATCGTTAAGTGATATATTCATCGAGTTATAACAGTTTATGAATTTTAGTAGACTTATTCTATGGTAAGTAGATGGCTATACCTATCATTGCATTGAGAACGGTAAGTGATCTATTCATCGAGTTATAACAGGTTATGAATTTTTAATTGGCTTATTCTATGGTAAGTAGATGGCACAACCTATCATTGCATTGAGAACGTTAGGTGATCTATTCCTCAAACAATAGTAAGTCATAGATTCTGAATAGACCTTTTCTATGGTAAGTAGATGTCTATACCATCCATTGATTTGAGAA
>NW_016952837.1:0-339 GCF_001483705.2 Eufriesea mexicana
TGCAAAGTAGAGCGCAGAAAGCCACCAAGTAGCAATGTAATGCACAAGAGTCAAAGCCAACCTTACCGAGCCTATTCTAACTTAACCAAACATATCGTAACAAAACAATACCTGTCGTGCCAGGATCGCCACTGCTGGCCTCTCCAGAGTAGAGTAGGGTAAAGAGGAACAACGAGGGCCGCAGGAATCCTATGAATTGCAGTGTATAGCGCAAAGCTCAAAGCTATCCTGTCCAAACCTAACTAAATGTAACATAAGCGGACGTTACGTAACCCAAACTTACGTGCCACAACCACTATTGCTGGACTCACGAGAGTTCGGTAGAGCATTGGAGAGCAG
>NW_016952838.1:0-527 GCF_001483705.2 Eufriesea mexicana
TAATGATGGCTTTGACTTTTGCGTTACATAATGATTTTCGGTGGATTTCTGAACACTAGTATATTTTAATATATTCTACTTGGACCTGGGCAGGCCAGAAATAGTGGTTTCGGCACATTAGCTTTATTCAGGTTACGTTTTTTGAGGCAACGTTTGTATGGGTTAGGTTTGGATAGCTTTGACTTTCGTGCTACACACACAATGCAGTTCGGTAGATTTCTGCGCTCTACGTTGCTCTATTACACTCTGCTCGACACTCGGGATGCCAGCAGTCGTGGTCGTGGAACGATAGGTTCAGCTGCATTGCGTTTGGTTAGGTTGGTTACGTAGCGTTACCGTAGGATATCTTCGACTTTCGTGCTACACACTGCTATCCTATTGACTTCTGTGCTCTCCTGTGCGCTATCACAATCTGCTTGTCTCTGTGGATGCAAGGAATAGTGTTCTCGGCACGTTAGGCTGAGTTATGTTACGTTTGGTTAGGTTAAGTTTAATTAGGCTTGGTTAGGATGGCTTTGACTTCTCTG
>NW_016952839.1:0-336 GCF_001483705.2 Eufriesea mexicana
AGCCGAAGACATCCTAACCTAACCAGACCTAACCTAACATAACCGTGCGTAGCATATCTAAAAGCTGCGTTCCGCGATCACTACTTGTGGCTACCCCGGAGCCAAGCAGAATGTAGTAGTGGACGGTAGGTCGCAGAAATACACCGAATAACAGCGTACGGCTCGAAAGTAGAAGCCACTCTAGCCAAACGTAGCCTAACCAAACCCAGCCAAACGTAACATAACTCCACCTAACGTGCCGCGGCCACTACTGCTAGCTTCCCGACGGTCGAGCAGAGTATAGTAGAGCAATGCTCAGCGCAGAGATCCTCCGAATAGCACTGTAAGGCACAAAAG
>NW_016952840.1:0-1031 GCF_001483705.2 Eufriesea mexicana
ACTCCAGAAGAATATTTCCTCCTTACGTAGGGGAGGAAGTTAGCTCACCACGATATTAGTAGAGAATGACAATAAAAATGAATTTTCCAGCAAGATTCTATAGCACTGCAATGCCTATAGCATGCCAACAGAATCCTTCCTCCTGATGTATGCAAGAAAGTTTGCTCCCCACCATATTAGTCGAAAATGTCAATAAAATTGAACTTTCCAGCCAGATTCTATAGCATTGCAATGGCAATAGCACGCCAATAGAATCTTTCCTCCTTATTTATGCAAGAATGTTAGCTCACCTCGATATTAGACGAAAATGTCAATAAAATTGAACTTTCCAGGCAGATGCTTTAGCATTGCAATGGCAATAGCACACCAATAGAGTCTTTCCTCCTTATTTATGCAAGAAAGTTAGCTCACCTCGATATTTGACGAAAATGTCAACAAAATTGAATCTGCCAGGCACATTCTATATCATTATCATTCCAATGGCTATAGCACGCCAGTAGTATCTTTCCTCCTTATTTATGCAAGAAAGGCAGCTCAGCACAATATTAGTCGAAGATGTCAATAAAAGTGAGTTCTCCAGCCAGATTCAGCAGCATTTCAGCGGCTATAGCACGCCAATAGAATATTTCATCCTTGTTTATGAAAGAAAGGTAGCTCACCACGATATTAGTCGAAAATGTCAATAAAATTGAAATTTCCAGCCAGATTCTAATGCATTGCAATGGCTATAGCACTTCAGAAGGATCTTTCCTCCTTACCTAGGGAAGGAAGTTACCTCACCACGATATTAGTCGAAAATGACGATAAAATTGAATTCTCCAGGACGATTTTATAGCATTGCAATGTCTGTTGCACGCCAGTAGAACAACAGTAGAATCTTTCCACCTTATTTATGCGAGAAAAATGGCTCACCTAGATATTAGACGAAAATGGCAATAAAATTGTTTCTGACAGGCACATTCTATATAATAGCAATGGCTATAGCAAGCCAATAGAATCTTTCCTCCTTATTTATGCAAGAAAGTTAGCTC
>NW_016952841.1:0-305 GCF_001483705.2 Eufriesea mexicana
TAACGTTACGACTGCTTATGTTGCGTTTGGTAAGGATAGGATAGGATTGCTTTACCTTCTGTGGTGTACACTGGTAATGGGTGGATTTCCGCGCTCTACTGAGCTCTAGCATATTCTGCTTGACTCTGGGGAGGCCAGCAGTATTGGTATCGGCCTGTCATGTCGAGTTGAGTTCCGTTTGGTTCCGTGAAGTTCGTTTGGGTTAGGTTTGGATAGATCTGTCTTTCGCGGTGTACGCTGCTGTTCGGTGGATTAGTGCGCTCTACTGTGCTCCAGTTTGTTCTGCTTGGCTCTGGGGAAGCCAG
>NW_016952841.1:379-1003 GCF_001483705.2 Eufriesea mexicana
ACCGTTCTGCTATACACTGCAATTCCATAGATTTTTACGCTCTATTCTATTCTGTTATGCCCTGCTCGGCTCTGTGGAGGCCATCAATGCTTGTCGCGGCGCGTTAGCTTGGGATAGGTTACGTTTGGGTACGTCAGGTTTGGTTGGGTTTGGTTAGGACAGCTTTTTACATATGGGCCCTACACGGATATCCTATGGACTTCTGTGCTCTAGTATATTCTGCTTCGCTATGTGGCGGCTAGCAGTATTGGTCTCGGCACGTTAGTCTGAGCTATGTTGCGTCATGTTAGGTTACGTTTGGTTATCTTATGCTACGTTTGGTTAAGTTAGGAAAGGATATCTTCGACTTTCGTGCCGTACACTTCTGTTCTGTGATTTTCTGCGCTCTTCGTTGATCTACTATACTCTGCTCAACACTGGTGGACCAGCTATAGCGGTCGTGGCACGATAGGTTGAAATAGGTTACGTTCGGTTAGGAGAGGTTAGACAACGTTTGGCTAGGATGGCATTGCCTTTTGTGTTATACACAGCTCTTCGATTATTTCTGCGCTCTACTTTTCCCTAATGTGTTCCGCCTGACTCTGGGGCGGCCAGCAATAGAGGTCTCGGCGCGTTAGGCTTAGC
>NW_016952842.1:0-1131 GCF_001483705.2 Eufriesea mexicana
GAGCTAGGTTACGATAGGTTTGTTTTGGATATGATAGCTCCGACTTTCTTGCTGCACACTGCTATTCGGTGCATGTTTTCGCTCTGCTGTGCTCCAGTACATTATGCCCGGCGCTTCGGGGAGAGAAATAGCATCTCCGGTACGTTTGGCTGAGTTAAGCTACGCTTGCTTAGTATAGGTTAGTTCAGCAAGGTTAGGACATCTCCATCTTTTGTGCTATCCACTGCAATGCGGCGGATACCTGCGATCTGCTGTTCTCTAGTACATTCCGCTTGGGTCTGGGGAGGAGAGCAATAGTAGTCTCGGCACGCTAGGTTGAGTTATATTAGGTTCCTTTGGGTTAGGTTATGTTAGTTTCGGTTGGGATACCTTTGACTTTCGTGACGCACACTGCTATAGGAGGGATTTCCGAGCTCTAATGTGCTCTGCTATATTCTGTTTGCACGGTGTAAGCCAGCGATAATGGTGGCGGCACGTTATGTTCAATTATGCCACGCTTGGCTTGGTTAGGTCAACATGGGCTAAGTTTGGGTATCCCTGACTCCTCTACTGCACACTGCTATTCTGCAATTTCCTGCGCTCTACAGTGCTCTAGTATATTCCGCTTGGATCTGGGGAGGCCAGCAATTGTTTTCTCGGCACAAGATGATGAATTAGGCTAAGTTCGGTAATGTTGGGTTATGTCAGCTTATGTGTGGATATCTTCGACTTTTGTGCTATACTCTGCTTTTCGGGGGATTTCTACGTCCTACTACGCTCTAATGTGTTCTGCTTAACTATGGGGAGGCCAGCAATAGCGTTCTCGGCACGTTAGGTTGAGTTATGTTACCTTCTCCTACATTACGCTTCTTTAGGTTAGAAATGGATAAATTCGACTTTTATGCTATACACTGATATTCGGTGGATATCTGCGCTCTACTGTGCTCTAGTTTTCTCTGCTTGTCCCTGAGGACGCCAGGAATAGTGGTCGTGGCACGTTGTGCTGAGCTGTGCTGCATTCGGTGCGACTACGTTAACTTGGGTTAGGTTCTGATAATAGCCTTGGCTCTTCTGTTATACACTTCTATGGATTCTATGGATTTTCGTGCTCTACTCTCCTTTAATATGATCTGCTTTTCTCTGGATTGGCCA
>NW_016952843.1:0-514 GCF_001483705.2 Eufriesea mexicana
TTCCTGGAAAATTCAAATTTATTGACATTTTCGACTAATATCATGGTGAGCTATCTTTCTTTCTTAAATAAGGAGGGAGGATTCAATTGGCGTGCTATAGCCGTCGCAATGCTATTGAATATGACTGGAAAATTCAATTTTATTGTCATTTTCGACTAACATCGTGGTGATCTAACTTTCTTGCATAAACAGGGAGGAAAGATTCTATTCGCGTGCTATAGGCATTGCAAAGCTGTAGGATCTTCCTGGAAAATTCAATTTTATTGACATTTTCGAATAATATCGTGGTGAGCAGTCTCTATTGCGTAGATAAGGAGGAAAGATTAAATTGGCGTGCTATAGCCGTCGCAATGTTATAGAATCTGTCTGGAGAGTTCAATTTTGTTGACATTTTCGACTAATATCGTGGTGAGCTAATCTCCTTGCGTAACTAAGGAGGAAAAATGCTTTCTGAGTGCTATAGCCAATGCAATGATATAGAACTTGGCTGGAAAATATAATTTTGTTGACATTT
>NW_016952844.1:0-1395 GCF_001483705.2 Eufriesea mexicana
GAAAATGTCAATAAAATTGAATCTGCCAGGCACATTCCATATCATTGCAATGGCTATAGCACGTCAAAATAACCTTTCCTCCTTATTTAAGCAAGAAAGTTAGCTCACCACGAAATTAGTCGAAAATGTCAATAAAATTGAATTTTCCACCCAGATTCTATAGCATTGCAATGGCAATAGCACGCAAATAAAATCTTTGCTCCTTACTTATGGAAGAAAGATAACTCACCACGATATTAGTCGAAAATGTCAATAAAATTGAATTTTCCACCCAGATTCTATAGCATTGCAATGGCAATAGCACGCAAATAAAATCTTTGCTCCTTACTTATGGAAGAAAGATAACTCACCACGATATTAGTCGAAAATGTCAATAAAATTGAATTTTCCACCCAGATTCTATAGCATTGCAATGGCAATAGCACGCAAATAAAATCTTTGCTCCTTACTTATGGAAGAAAGATAACTCACCACGATATTAGTCGAAAATGTCAATAAAATTGAATTTTCCACCCAGATTCTATAGCATTGCAATGGCAATAGCACGCAAATAAAATCTTTGCTCCTTACTTATGGAAGAAAGATAACTCACCACGATATTAGTCGAAAATGTCAATAAAATTGAATTTTCCACCCAGATTCTATAGCATTGCAATGGCAATAGCACGCAAATAAAATCTTTGCTCCTTACTTATGGAAGAAAGATAACTCACCACGATATTAGTCGAAAATGTCAATAAAATTGAATTTTCCACCCAGATTCTATAGCATTGCAATGGCAATAGCACGCAAATAAAATCTTTGCTCCTTACTTATGGAAGAAAGATAACTCACCACGATATTAGTCGAAAATGTCAATAAAATTGAATTTTCCTGCCAAATTCTAAAGGATTGCGATGACTATCGTACGCCAAAAGGATCCTTCCTCCTTTCATATGCAAGGTAGTTAGTTCACCACGATATTAGTCGAAAATGACAATAAAAATGCACTTTCCAGCCAGATTCTATAGCATTGCAGTGGTTATAGCTTGCCAATATAATCGTTCCTCCTTGTTCATGCAAGAAAGTTAGCTCACCACGATATTAGTCGAAAATGGCAATGAAATTGAATTTTCCATCCAGATTCCATAGCATTGCAATGGCAATAGCAGGCAATAGCACGCCAATAAAATCTTTGCTCCTTATTTACGCTAGAAAGATAACTCACCACGATATTAGTCGAAAATGTCGATAAAATTGAATTATCCTGCCAGATTCTACAGGATTGCAAAGGCTATAGCACGCCAAAAGGATCATTCCTCCATACCTATGCCAGGAAGCTAGCTCACCACGATATTAGTCGAATATGTCAATGAAATTGAATTTTCCACCCAGATTCTATAGCATTGCAATGGC
>NW_016952845.1:0-925 GCF_001483705.2 Eufriesea mexicana
TATGGATGGATGGATTTATGGATGTGTGGATGTATGAATGTATGGATGGATGGATGTATGGGTAGATATATGTATGCATCGATGGATGTATGGATGGTTGGTTGTATGGCTGGATGGATGTATGGTTGGATGGATTTATTGATGGGTGGATGGATGAATGTAGGTATGGATGTATGTATGGATGTACGTATGGATGTATGCATAGGTGTAGGTATGGATGCATTTACGGATGTATCTATGGATGTGTGTATGTATGAGCCTATGGTTGTATGTATGGATGTATAGATATGTATATGGATGTATGTATGGATGTATGTATGGATGGATGATAGCATGGATGTACGGATTTATGGACGAACGGATGTGAGGATATATGGATGTATGGTTGTATGTATGTATGTATGTATGGATGTATGGATGTATGTATGTATGGTTGGATGTATGGATGGATGGACGTTTGAATGCACGAACAGTTTATGGATATAACAATGTATGGATGAATGCATGTATGGATGAATGGATGAATGGACGTATGGATGTACGAATGTATGGATGTACGGATGAATGGCTGTATGTATGGATGTATGTAGGGTTGTATGGATGTATGGATGGATGGATATATGGATGTGTGGATGTATGAATGTATGGATGTATATATGTACGGATGTATGGATTTATGAATGTATGGGTGTGTGGATGTATGGATGTATGGAAGGATGTATGTGTGAATGGCAGGATATTTGGATGGATCGATGTGTTGATGTACAGGTGTCGGGATGCATGAATGTATGGTTGAATGGCTGTATGTCTGTATGGATGCACGGATGGCTGGATGCACTGAATGGTAGACGTACGAATGGACGGATTTATGGATGAATGGATGTGTGGGTGTATGGATGTATGGATGGATGTATGTATAGGTGGA
>NW_016952846.1:0-256 GCF_001483705.2 Eufriesea mexicana
CTTCTTTCCGGTGGATTTCTGCGCTATACTGTGCTCTAGTATGTCCTGCTTGGCTTTCGGGATGGCAACAATAGCTTTGTCGACAGGATAGGTTGAGTCAGGCTATGTTTGGTTATGTCCTGTTGGTTTGGGTTTTGCTTGGGTAGCTTTGACTTTTCTGGTCTACACAGCGATTAAAAGGATTTCTGCGCTTTACATTTCACTAATGTGTTCCGCTTGGCTCTGGGTAGGTCAGCAATAGTGGCCGCGGCTCCTT
>NW_016952847.1:0-978 GCF_001483705.2 Eufriesea mexicana
TGCTATAGGCCTTGCAATGCTCTAGAATCTGGCTGGAAAGTTCTAAACTATTGGCAGTTTCGATTATTATCGTGGTGAGGTATCTTTCTTTCCTAAATAAGCAGGGTAGATTCTTTTGGCGTGCTATAGACATTGCAATGGTGTAGAATGTGGTTGGAAAATTCAGTTTTATTGATATTTTCGACTAATTTCGTGGTGAGCTATCTTCCTTGCATAGGGAAGGAGGAAAGATTCTATTGGCGTGCTATAGGCTTTGCAGTGCTAGACAATCCTGCTGGAAAGTTCAATATTTTTGACAGTTTCGTCTGCTACCGTGGTGAGCTACCTTTCCTGCCTAAATAAGCTGGGTAGGTTCTATTGGCGTGCTGTAGCCATTGCAATGATATAGATAGTGGTTGGACAATTCAATTTTATTGACATTTTCGGCTAATATGGTGGTGAGCTAACTTCTTTGCATATATAAGTAGGATAGGTACTATTGGCGTACTATAGCCTTAGCAATGCCATAGAATCTGGCTAGAGAATGCAATTTGACTGACATTTTCTAAGAATATCGTGATGAGCTAACTTTCTTGCATAAGAATGGTGGAAAGATTATATTGGCAAGCTATAACCATTGCAATGATATTGAATCTGGCCGGAAAATTCAATTTTATTGACATGTTCGTATAATATTGTGGTGCGCTGCCTTTCTTGCATAAATAAGGAGGAAAGAAACTTTTGGCGTGCTATAACCATTGCAATGATATAGAATCTGCCTGGCAGATTCAATTTTATTGACAGTTTCGACTGATATCGTTGTGAGCTATTTTTTTGCCTAATTAAGCGGGGTAGATTCTATTGACGTGCTATAGACATTGCAATGCAGTAGATCCTGGCTGGAAAGTTCTATTTTATTGACATTTTCAACTAGTGTCGTGCTGAGCCAACTTCCTTGCTTAAATAAGGAGGAAAGATTCTATTTGCGTGCTATAGCCG
>NW_016952848.1:0-259 GCF_001483705.2 Eufriesea mexicana
GTTTATGGATATATGGATTTGCGGATGTATGGGTGTATGGATGGATGAATGTAAGTATGGATGGACGCATGGATGTATGCATAGATGTATGGATGGATGTATGTACATATGTATGTATGGATGTATGGATGGACGGATGTATGGGTGGATGCATGTATGATGAATGGATGAATTTATGTATGTATGGATGTATGCGTGGATGTTTGTAAGGATGAATGAATTTATGGATGGACGGAAATATAGATGGGTGGACTTATGG
>NW_016952849.1:0-1869 GCF_001483705.2 Eufriesea mexicana
TACACAGATCCACACATACACACATACATTCATCCATACATACATCCATACATACATTCTTACGTACATCCATACATACATCCACACATACATCCATACAAACATCCATACATACATCCATGCATACATCCATGCATACATCCGTACATACAACCATACATACATCCATGCATTCATATCATCCATACATACATCCACACAAACATCCATACATACATCCATACATCCATATATTCATGCATCCGAACATCTGTACAACAATACATCCATCCATCCATATATCCTGCCATCCACACATACATCCATCCATACAACCGTCCATCCATAACCCATACATCCATGCATCCGTAAATCCATACATATATACATCCATGCATCCATACATCCGTACATCCGTCCATCCATTCCACAATCCACCCATACAACCATCCATCCATTCATCCACCCATCCATACATCCACCGCAACATACATCCATCCACCCATACAAGCACCCATCCATACGTCCATCGATCCACACATTTATCCATATATACATCCATACATATATACATCCACACATCCATACATACGCAGATCCATACTTCCACACATCCATACATCCATATATCCGTCCAAATAAACAGCCATACATCCATACATAAATCCATACCTATATCCATACACGCACCCATACATACATCGATAGATATATACTTACATACATCCGTACATACATCCATACATCCATCCATACATGCATGCATACATACGCCCTTCCATACACGCATCCATACAGCCATACATACGTTCTTACATACATCCATACGTGCATCCATACAAACATCCATACATACATCCATGCATACATCCATGCATACTTCCATACATACATCAATACACACATCCATACATACTCCCATACATACATCCATACATACATGCATACATACACACTTGCATACATCCATACATACATCCGTTCTTCCGTCCGCCCACCCATCCATTCATCCAACCAAGTATCCATATATCCATGCATCCGTACATCCATACATGCGTAAATCAATACATCCATACAAACATAACTCAAATACATCCGTACATTCAAACATCCATACATACATACATCCATACATTCATACATCCATGCTACCATACATCCATCCACCCATACATCCATTCATCCACACACCCATACATCCATAAATCCATCCTCCCATACACACATCCATCCATATATACACCCATACATACATCCATACATGAATACACAAACCCATACACTCACCCATGCATACATGCATAGACACATCCGCACATACATCCATTCATACATCCATACATCCACCCATCCAAAATCCATCGAACCATACATCCATCCATGGATACATCCTTACATATATACATCCATACATACATACATACATACGTAGATCCGTCCATCCATACCCCTATCCAACCATACATCCATCTATCGACACAGCCATCCGTCCATACATCCATCCATCCATACGACCATCCTTCCATACATCCATCCATCCATACATCCACCCATCCATACACGGATAGATCCATACATCCATCCATCCACACATCAACCCAACAATCCATCCATCCATCCAGCCATACATACATACATGAATAAATGCTTCCATACATACACCCATACTTACATCCATACAAACATCCATACATACATCCATGCATACATCCATACATTCATCCATCCATTCATCCATACAAACATCCATACATACACCCATGAATACATCCATACATTCAGCCATACAGACATTCATACATACACCCGTTCTTCTGTCCATCCACACATCCGTTCATCCACCCACACATCCATACATACATGCATCCTGCAAACATACATTCGTACATC
>NW_016952851.1:0-418 GCF_001483705.2 Eufriesea mexicana
TACAATCTTTCCGCCTTATTTATGCGAGAAAGCTTACTCGCCACGATATTAGTCGAAAATGTCTATGAAATTGAGCATTCCAGTATGATTCTATTGCATTGCAACGGCTATAGCATGCCAATAGAATCCATCCCCCTTATTTACTCGGGAAGGCTTGCTCACCACGATATTGGCCGAAGATATTGATAAAATTGAACTTTCCAGTCAGAATCTATTGCTTTGCAATGGCTAAAACACGCCAATACTATCCTTCCTCTTTATATTTGGGAGAAAGTTTGCACATCACGATGTTAGTCGAACATGTCAATAAAATTGATCTTTCCTGTCAGATTCAATTGCGATGAAATGGCTGTTAACTCCAATAGCATCGTTCCGTTTTATTTGCGCAAGAGAGCTCGCTCACCACGATATTAGTCGA
>NW_016952852.1:0-221 GCF_001483705.2 Eufriesea mexicana
CGGTGAATTTCTGCGCTCTTCTGTGCTCAATCATACTCTGCTTGTCTCTGTGGACGCCAGCAATAGCGGTCGCGGCACGATATGTCTTGTTACGTTACGTTCGGCTAGGTTACGTTAGGCTAGGTTTGGCCAGGTTATCCATGACCTTTGTGCTGCATTTCAGTCCATTCCTACGCTCCACATTGCTCTACCATACTGTGCTCGACTATGGGGTGGGTTGT
>NW_016952853.1:0-266 GCF_001483705.2 Eufriesea mexicana
GAGTAGTGGTCGTGGCACGTCATGTTGGGATATGCTGCGTCCGGTTAGGTTAGATAAGGACAGCTGTGTGTGCTATACAGTGCTACTCCAGTGGATTCCTGCACTCTAATGTGCTATAATATGCCCTGCTTGGCCCTGGGGTTGGCAGTAACCGTAGTCTCTACATGTTAGGTTGGGTAAGGTTACGTTTCGTTAGGTTAGTTTAGGGTGTGATTCCTTTGACCTTTGTGCTGTAATCTGCTATTCGTTGGTTTCTGCGCTACACA
>NW_016952854.1:0-400 GCF_001483705.2 Eufriesea mexicana
TTATAACTTGGTGAATAGATCGCCTAACGCATTCAATCCAATAGCAAGTGCAGACATCGACTTTCCAGAGAATATGTCTACTCAATTCCAATAGTCTGGTATAGCTTGGTGAATAAACCGCCTAACGCCTTCAATCCACTGGCAAGTACAGCCATCTACCTGCCTCCGAATAAATCTATCCAAAATCTATAAGCTTTCATAGCTTGTTGATTAGATCGCCTAACGCCTTCAATCCAATGGCAAGTACAGCCATCTACTTGCCAGAGAACAGGTCCAATCAAAATCTATAACCTGATATAGATTGGAGAATAGAACGCCTAACGCCTTCAATCCGATTGCAAGTACAGCCATCTACTTGCCAGGGGACAGGTCTATTCAAAATCCATATGCTGTTGTAGCA
>NW_016952855.1:0-994 GCF_001483705.2 Eufriesea mexicana
TCGGTTGCATCCGGTTGTGTTACGTTTGGTTTGGTTAGGACACGATAACTTTGACTTTTGTGCTATACACAGATATTCGGTTCATTTCTGCCGTCTACATTACCCTACTCTATTCTGCTCTACGCTGAGGCTGCCAGCAACAGTTGCCGTGACACGAAGGGGTGAGCTACGTTTCGTTCCGTTAAGCTAGGTAGGGTCAGGTTTGCCCATGATTGCTTTGACTTTCGCGTTATAAACTGCTACATGTTGGATTTCTGCGCTCTACTGTGCTCTAATGTACTCTGCTTTGCTGTATGAAGGCCAGGAATACTGATCGCGGCCCGCTAGGTGGTGTTAGATTGCGTTTGGTTATGTCTGGTTAGGTTGGATCCGGTTAGGGTAGCTTTGACGTTTGTGCCCAACACTGATATTCTATGGACTTCTGTACTCTACTGTGCTCTATCATATTCTGCTTGTCTCTGGGTATGCCGCCAATAGAGGTCTCGGCACGTTAGGACGAGATAGATAATATTCGTTTATATAGCGTTTGGTTAGATTAGGATACGGTAGCCTTTACTTTTATGATATACACCGCTATTTCGTGTGTTCCTGCGCTCTACGTTACTCCAATATGCTCTGCTTTTCTCTGGGGAGGCCAGCAATAGTATTCTCGGCGCGTTATGCTTGGCTATGATACTGTCAGTTAGGTTAGGTTAGGATAGTTTACGTTAGGTTATCTTTGACTTTTATGCTGCACCAAGCATTGCGGCGAATTACTGCGCTTTACTGTGCTCCAGTATATTCTGGTTGTCTCCGGGGAGGCATGAAACAGAGGTCTCAGCGCGTTAGCTTGTGATAAGCTACCTTCGGTCGTGTTACGTTTGACTATGTTAGGATAGGGTAGCTTTGACTTTTGGAGCACTCCGATTCTATGGACCTCTGCGCTCCACTCTCTGCTTGGCTCTGTCGAAGGGAGCAATAGAGGTCTCGGCACGTTAGGAAGTGTTTTGTTACG
>NW_016952856.1:0-365 GCF_001483705.2 Eufriesea mexicana
ACATCCATACATCCACAAATCAATCCATCCATGCACTCATCCATCCATACATACATTCATCCCCACATCCCCAGATCCATACTTCCATAAATGAATCCATTCGTGCGTCCATCATTCGATACATCCATCCATCCATACAACCATACATGCAAAAAGCCATACATCCGTACATTCATACTTCCGAACATCCGTCCACCCATACCTCAATCCATCCATACATACATCCATACATACATCCTTCTTTCCATACATCTATCCATCCATACATCCGTACATACACACATCCATTCATCCACAAATCAATCCGTCCATGCACTCATCCATCCATACGTACATCCATACATACGTCCATACATACATCCATA
>NW_016952857.1:0-252 GCF_001483705.2 Eufriesea mexicana
TCTAATACGCTCTGCTTGGCTGTGGGGAGGCCGGTAATGGAGCTCTCGGCACGTTTGGTTGAGCTTTGATGCGTTTGGCAGTGTTATGAGTGTTTGGGTTAATATATGGTACATTTCACTTTTGGGCTACATACTGCTTTCGGTGGATTTCTCGGCACTACTGTGTTCTAATATGCACTGCTTGGCTCTTGGGAAGCCAGAAATAGTGGCCATGGCATGTTAGGTTGGGTTCGGTTATGTTTGGTTAGTTAA
>NW_016952858.1:0-422 GCF_001483705.2 Eufriesea mexicana
ATAACAGACTATAGATTTTGAATAGGCCTATTCTCTGGCAAGTAGATGGCTTTACTTGCCATTCGATTGAAGGCGTAAGGCTACCTATTCACCAAGCTACAACAGACTATAGATTTTGAATAGGCCTATTCTCTGGCAAGTAGAGGGCTGTACTTGCCATTGGATTGAAGGCGATGGGCGATCTATTCACCTCGCTGTAACAGGTTATATATTTTGAATAAACCTTTTCTCTGGCAAGTAGATGGCTGTACTTTCCAATGGTTGAAGGCGTTATGCGACCTATTCACCAAGCTATAACATGTTCTGATTTTGAATAGGCCTATTCTCCGGCAAGTAGATGGCTGTACTTGCCATTGGACTGAAGGCGTCATGCGATCTATTCACCAAGCTATAACAGGTTATATATTTCGAATAGACCTATT
>NW_016952859.1:0-711 GCF_001483705.2 Eufriesea mexicana
GTTCGGTATGGAGGCTGCCCTCGCGGCACTCAGTCTCCGAATCGACGCAAAGTTCGAGGAGCTAGTGCGTACGCTTTCCGTGGCGGCCGGGCGGGATGCGCCTGCCCGAGCGCCGGAGCAAGCGAGCTCCACCGCCGGCCTGCGCGCGCGGCCTGGACTGGTGGCCTAGGCGGATACTGTCGCGGGCGCTTCCCGTGGCGGGCCCGCTGACGCCCCGGCGAAGGTGCCGTTCGCGGCCCCGGTCGTACCCGTGAAGGACGCATATTCCAGCTGGTCTCTCGTCATTGGTAGGCGCGAGAAGCGAGAGCAGCGGCACGCGACCGCTGTCCCGCAACTGCCCGCGAGGGTGCCCACGAGTGCGCCGAAGAGAGCCGGCGGTAAGACGGGGCGCCGCGCCACGGGGACGAGCACCTCTCGCGCGCTTCCCGCGACGGCCGCGAAGACCGGAGTTATGCCCGGTCACGACAGGAAGAACAGCGGCGACAAGCAGGGACCAATCCTTAAGCGGCCGCCGTCGCGGTTTGGGTACCCGTGGTGTCGAGTCTCTCTTGCGCGAAGGCCATCTCCGATGCAAGGGGAAAGATAAATCTCGCCGACATCGGGATCGAGGCCTTGCGCCCCCGTCGGGCCGCTTCCGGCAGCCTCCTGCTGGAGATCGGTGGACCCGAAGGCGCACAGTGTGCCGCCGTTCTCGCCGGGAGAATAAGTGAC
>NW_016952859.1:1810-2469 GCF_001483705.2 Eufriesea mexicana
GCGCGTGCGTCGTCGCCATGCCGCGGGTGAGGGAGCCACCATCGCGGGGTGCAGTGCACTGGTGGTCGGCCGAAATGGCGCAACCCTGGGAGCTCTGCGTGCTCGCTGGCGCGAGTACTCGCGGGCGCGGCGTCGACGACGCGCGGTGTCCGCTGAGGTTATCTCGCGACTCTATCGCGAGTACATGCTCGTGGTGGGCGATCTCCGGAGGGAGATTCGCCGGGCCAAATCTCGGCAATGGGACGAAATCCTCTCGACGCCCGAAGGCGATCCGTGGGAACGCCACTATAAATTGGTAATGGGGAAGTTAAGGGCATGGGAGCCCCCCGTGACCGATCGTATGGACCCCGAGCTTCTGCGAACGGTGATCGACACCCTCTTCACGGTGGCGGCGGAGGAGGGGTGCAACACGTTGCAGTGCGATCGTATCTTGTCGGATGTTCCAACGACCTGGGAGTCTCGCGCGAGAAGTTGTACCTCGCGCTCGTTAGTATGGGGGCGAGGAGCGCAGCCCCCGGACCGGTCGGCATCCTTTGCCGAGCCTTTGCACTGGCTCTGGAGGCGTGGGGTGACCGTGTGCGACGGCTCTTCGACAGCTGCATCACGACCAGTCCCTTCCCGGCATGGAAGAGAGCGAGGGTCGTGCTGATGCCGAAACC
>NW_016952860.1:0-751 GCF_001483705.2 Eufriesea mexicana
GTGTAGAGCAGAAAAGTCTAAGCAATCCTGTCCAAACCTGAACAAATATAACAAAAAAGACGTTGCGTAACTCTACCCAACGTGTCGAGAACAAATTGCTCTCCTCCCCAGATCCAGGCAGGGCGTGATTGTGCACAGTAGCGCGCAGAAATTCACCGGAAAGCCTTGTGTAGCTCGAAAATCAAGCCCGTCTTCTCCTCCCTAATCACACGTAACACAAGCTGACTTTGCCTATCACAACCTAACCTGGCGATACCACTACTGCTGTCCACCACAGAGTCGAGGAGAGTATAGTAGAGCAATGTAGAGCGCAGGAATCCACATAATCGCAATGTATAGGTGTAACGCCAAAGCTACCCGAACCAAACATAAGCAAATGTAACCTAACTAAACAGAGAATAGCTCAAAATAACGAAACGCAACTACCTTTGCTGGACTCTCCAGGGCGTGGCAGACTGCGGTAGAGCGAAGTACAGCGCACTACGCCGAATAGCAGTGTATACCGCGAAAGTCAAAGCTACCCAAACCTAACCCAAACAAACGTAACCTAACCAAACGTAACTTATCCCATGCTTACATGGCGAGGCCACAATTACTGGCCAACCCAGAGTCGAACAGAGCAGAGTTGAGCAATGTAGAGCGTGGTGACCCACCGAATATCCGTGTGAAGCACAATAGTCGAAGATACTCCGACGAAACGTATCCTAACCTAACCAAGCCAGGCGTAGAATTGAAAAACCTACCGTGCCCC
>NW_016952861.1:0-844 GCF_001483705.2 Eufriesea mexicana
ATCCATACATGCATACATCCGTACATCCTTTCATTCGTACATCCATACATTCGTTCATCCATGTGTACATACATCCATACATGCGTACATCCACACATAATCTATACACACATCCGTACATACGTCCATCCATCTGCCCATCAATAAATCCATTCATCCACGAATCCATAAATCCATCCAATCATAGATCCATACAACCATACATCCATACTTCCGTACATACGTCCATCCATACCTCAATCCAAACATACATCCATCAATCTAAACAACCATTCATCCATACACACATCCACCCATACATCCATCTTTCCATACATCCATCCATCCATACATCCACCGATCCATACATCCATCGAACCAGCATCCATCCATCCATACATCCATCCATACATACATCCGTACATCCATACATCCATACATCCATCCATCCACACATCCATCCATTCATACATCCATACTTTCATGCATCCATACATCCATAAGTCCATTCCTCCGCACCTCCATCCATCCATACATCCATCAATCCATACATCCATACATATATACATAATCCATTCACACATCCATACATCCATCCATACATACATCCATTCCTCAATCAATCCATACATCCATTCTTCCGTACATCCATTCATCCGTACATCCGTTCATCCACACCTGAACACATCCATACATCCATCCAACCATACTGCCATCAATCCATACATTCATCCATCCATACACCCAGCCTTCCATACATCCATCCCGCCATACAACCACCCATCCATACATCCATCGATATATACATCTATCCGCCCATACATCCATCCATCCATACATCCACACATACATGTATACACACATC
>NW_016952862.1:0-485 GCF_001483705.2 Eufriesea mexicana
GAAGAGAGTCGAGCTCAGAAATCTGCATGATCGCAGTGCATGTAAAAAAATTCAATGCTACCCTAAGGTAACCAAAATAAACGTAACCTAACCAACCGCAGCCTATCACAAACTAACGTGCCGAGACCACTATTACTCGCATGACCAGAGTCCAGCAGGGCGTAGTAGAGCAATGTAGAGTGTAAATATCCACCGAAAACCAGTGTATAGCGCAAATGTCAAAGCTGCCCTATCCTAACCAAGCCAAACGTAATATAACAAAACGTAACCTATCTTAACCTAACGTGCCTACACGAATACTGCTGGCCTCCGCATAGTAAAGCAGAGCATATTGCATGAGAGTAGAGCGCAGGAGACCATAGAATAGTAGTGTTGGACACTACGTCAAAGCTAACATACCCTAATCTAGCCAAACGTGCCACAGCCACGCGTAACGTAAATCAACCCAACGTGCCGCGAAAATTATTGCTGGCCTCCACAGAGCC
>NW_016952863.1:0-837 GCF_001483705.2 Eufriesea mexicana
GATCGCTATGACTTACGTGCTATGCACAGATATTCGGTGAATTCATGCCCTCTCAGGTGTTCTTGTATGCCCTGCACTGCTCATGGTAGACCAGAAATAGTGGGCGTGGCACGTTAGGCATAGTTACGTTACGTTTGGTTTGGTTATGTTGGCATTCGTTAGGTTTGAATATCTTTGACCTATCTGCTGCTCACTGCCATTCTATTGATTTCTGCGCTCCGCTTTCCGCTAATACGTTCTGCTTGGCGATGGCGAGGCCAGCAATAGTGGTCTAGGCACAGTAGGTTGAGCTAGAATAAGTTTGGTTTGGTTAGGTTACGTTGCGTAAGGTTAGTATAGCTCTGACTCTATCACACTGCTGTTCTTTTGACTTCTGCGCTCTACTGTGCGCCTTCACACCCTGCTTGTCTCTGGTGCCGCCTGGTCTAATTGCAGAGGCACGCTAGGTTGAGTCATGTTACGCTTGGTTATGTTTGGATGTGATAGCTCTTACTTTTATGCTATCGCTGCTGCTATGTGGATTTCTACGCTCTACTGCGATCTAACGTTCTCCTCTCTGCTCTGGGGAGGCCAGAAATTTGGTTGCGGCGCGTTAGGTTGAGTTAAGTTACGTTTGGTTAGGACAGGTTTCTTTGGGTTCGGTTCGGAAACCTTTGACTTTTGTGCTATACACTGGCATCCTCTGGTCTTCTGCACTCTGCTCACCTCTAATATGCTCTTCTTAGAGATGGGGGGCCAGCAACAGCGGTCTATGCACGTCAGGCTTAGTTAGGTTACGTTTGGTTTTGGATATATTCGTTTAGGTTAGGTGTGGATAACATTGACTTTCGTGGTATG
>NW_016952864.1:0-2029 GCF_001483705.2 Eufriesea mexicana
CTCTCCAAGTTAGGTACAGATACGTGACGTTTGGTTAGGTTGTGATAGCAATGGTAAGGTTTGAATAGCTTCGACTTTTCTGCAGCACGCGGCGATTCTATGGATTTCTGCGCTGAACTTGGCTCTATTATGCTCTGCTTTGCTCTGCGGAAGCCACAAACTGTGGCCACGGATCGTTAGGTGTGGTTAGGTTGCGTTCGGTTATGATAGGTTCGTTTGGGAGAGGATAGGATATTTTTGACTTTTGTGCTGTACACTGAAGTGCGGTGCATTTCCGCGCTCCATGTTGCTCTGCCATGCTCTGCTCGACACTGCGGTGTCGAGTAATAATTGTCTTGTCACGATAGGTTGAGTTAGGCTACGTTTGCTTAGGCTACGTTTGTTTGTGTTAGGTCAGAATATCATTGTCTTTCGTGTCGTACACTCTTATACTGTGGACATCTGCGCTCGACTCTGCTGTACTGGATTCTGCTTGGTCCTGGGGCTACCAGCATTGGTGGTTCCGGTTCGTTATGTTGAGTCTGCCTTCGTTTGACTTGGATATATTTGTTTGGGTTAGGTCAGGATAGCGTCGAATTTTCTGATGTACACTGCAATTCTATGGATTCCTGCCCTCTACTGTAGTCTAATATGTTCTGCTTGGATCTAGGGAGGCGAGCAATAGTGGTCGCGTCTCGTTAGGCAGGGTTAGGTTACGTTTGGATACGTTACGATTGGTTAGGTTAAGGGGGGCTCTACTGTGCTCTAATGCGTACAGCTTGTCTCTGGGTGGGCAGCATTAATGTCGTCGGCACGTTACGTTGAGTTAGGCTACGTTTGGTTACGTTATGTTAGGTCATGTTTGGTAAGGGTATCTTAGACTTTTGCGGCATACACTGAAGTTGCGCGGACACCTGTGACCTGTTGTGCTGTAGTATATTCTGCTTGGCTTTCGGGAAGTCAGCAATAGTGTAGGGCGTTTTGGTGGAGTTAGGTTACGTTTTGTTATGGTATGATTGGTTAGGTTAAGCCAGGTCGAATTTGACTTTTGTGCTATACACTGCTATTCGGTGGATTTCTGCGCTCGCCCCTGATCCAGTATGCGCTGCTTTGCTCTGGAGAGGCCAGAATCTGTGGCCGCAGGGCGCTAGGTAGAGTTAGGTTACGTACGTTTCGGTTAGATTTGTTTGGCTTAGTATAAGGTATCACTGTCCTTTGTGCTGTACCATGAAATGCCGCGGATTTCCGCGCTCTACTGTGCTCTATCGTATTCTTCTGGTCCCTGCGAACGCCAGAAATATTGGCCGCGGTGCGTTAGGTTTGGTTAGGTTACGTATAACTTCGTTCGGCTTGTTTCGGTTAGGTTAGGGTAACTTTGTCTTCTGTAATATACACTGTATTGCGGTGGACTTCCGCGAGCTACTGTACTCTAGTACGTTCTGCTTGGCTCTGAGGAGAGCAGTAATAGAGTACTCGGCCCGTTAGGTTTGGTTAGTCTACGTTTTTTTGGGTTAGGTTTGGTCAGGTAATGTTAGGGTAACTCTGACATTCGTGCTATTCGCTGCTATTTACTGGCTTCCTGCCCACTACAGTGCTCTAGTGTGTTCTGCTTTGCTCTGTGGATTCTGATAATTGTGGTCTCGGCTCATTAGTTTAAGTCAGGTTACGTTTGGATTTATTACGTTTGAATAGGTTAGGATGGAATAGCTTTGACATCTGTGTTATACACTGCAATGCGGTGAATTTTTGGGCTCTAATGTTCTCAAGTTCATTCCGCCATGCTCTGGGGAGGAGAGCAATGATGTCCTCAGCACGTTAGCATGAGTTCGGTTACCTTCGGTTGAGTTACGTTTGGTTAGCATAGTTTAGGGTAGCTTCGGCTCTTGTGCTATACACTGCGATTCTATGGATTGCGGTGCGCTGTTCTCATGTAATACGTTCTGCTCTGCTCTGGGAGGGCAGCAATAGAGGTCTCGTCGCGTACGGGTTATTTATGCCACGTACGCTTACGTTACGTTTGTCTTTATAAGGATAGCATTTTATGCTATAC
>NW_016952865.1:0-256 GCF_001483705.2 Eufriesea mexicana
GTAGCACGTCATGTTGGGTTACGTTACGTCTGCTTATGTTACGTTTGGTCGGGCAGCTTCGACCTTTGCGCTCTACACTGATATTCGGTGAATTTCTGCGCCATAGTGCGACCTAATATTCCCTGCTTTGCTCTGGGAATGCCAGAAATATTGGCCGCGGCTCGTTGCGTTGAGTTATGTTTCGTTTGGTCATGTTAGGTTTGATTCTATTTGGTTGGGATGCCTTTGACTTTCGCATCATACACTGCCGTTCTAT
>NW_016952865.1:272-964 GCF_001483705.2 Eufriesea mexicana
ATAATATGCCCCGATTGGTGATGGAGATGCCAGCAATAGTGGGCCATGCACGTTAGGCTGGGGTTGGTTACGTTTGGCTTGCTTATGTTTGGTCAGGTTTGGTAGGATATCTTTTTCTTTTCTGCTCTACACTCCAATGCGGTGGATTTCTGCGGTTTAGTGTGTTCTAGTATATTCCGCTTGGCTGTGGGGAGGTCAGCAATCGTGGAGTAGGCACGTTAGTTTGAGTTAGGTTAAGATTGATTACGTCACGTTTGGTCAAGTTAGGATTAGGGTAACTTTGACTTTTGTGATATGCACTGCAACTCGGCGGATTTCTCCGCTCTGCAGTGAGCTAGTATGTTTTGCTTTGCTCTGGTAATGCCAGCAATAGCCGACGCGGCGCGATAGGTTGAGTTAGGTTACGTTTTGTTAGGTGAGGTTAGGTCACGTTTGGTTAGGATGGCTTCGACTTCTGTGTTTTACACTGCTTTTCGGTGGATATCTGCGCTCTAGTATGCTCTAATATCTTCTGCTTCGTTCTGCGAAGGGCAGCAAAGGTGGTCGAGGCACGTTTGGTTATGTTAGGTTGCGATTGGTAACGTTACGTTTGGGTAGGTTAGAATAGAGTGGCCAACACTTTTGTGCTGTACACTGCTATCCGGTAGATGTCTGTGAGCTGCACTGCTCTACTCGCATCTGCTTGAATCGGA
>NW_016952866.1:0-593 GCF_001483705.2 Eufriesea mexicana
AGCACACTGGTCAAAGCAATCCCGTCCCAACCTAACCAATCGTAACATAACCAAACGTTATATATCCCATCCTAACTTGCCGAGACCACTGTTGGTGGCCTGACCAGAGCCAAGCAGATCATACTAGAGCACGGTAGAGCGTAGAAGACCACCGGAAAGCAGTACTATCCTAACCGAAGAAGCATAACCTAAACAAACGTCGCAGAGCCAAACCTGACGAGCCGGGACCACCATTACTGACCTCTCCAGAGTTTATCGGACTATCGTAGAGCAAATCGGGCGCAGAAATCCACCGAGAATTGGTGTACAGCACAATAGTCAAAGCCATCCTTTCCAATCTAAGAAATCGTAACATAAACAAACGTTACGAAGCACAAAATGACGTGTGGAGACCACTATTGCTAACCTCCCCAGAGCGAAGCACAGCATGTAAATGTGCAGTATAGCTCAGAAGTCTAACGAATAGCATTATAAAGCACAAAAGTCATTGATATCCTCTCCAACCCTAATGAAACGTAACATAGTTAAATGCAGCATAAATGAAACTAACGTGTCCGGAATAATAGTACTCGCATCCCCAGAGTTGAGCAGAG
>NW_016952867.1:0-312 GCF_001483705.2 Eufriesea mexicana
AGATTACTTTCTCGCATATATAAGTAGGATAGATACTATTGGCGTGCTATAGGCATTGCAATGATATTGAATGTGCATGGCAGGTTCAATTTTATTGACATTTTCGACTAATTTCGTGGTGATATAACTTCCTTGCATAGGTACGGAGGAAAGATACGTTCGGAGCGCTATAGCCTTTGCAATGCAGTAGAATCTGACTGGAAAACTCAATTTTATTAACATTTTTGACTAAGACCGTGGAGAACTAACTTTCATGCATTAGCAAGGAGGAAAGATTATATGGGCAAACTATAGCCATTTCAATACTATAGA
>NW_016952868.1:0-995 GCF_001483705.2 Eufriesea mexicana
TAGATGACTGTACTTGCCATTGGATTGAAGGCGTTAGGCGACCAATTCACCAAGCTATGACAGATTATAGATTTTGAATGGATCTATTCTCTGGTAAGTAGATGGCTGCACATGCCATTGGATTAAAAACGTTGGGCGACATATTCACCAGGCTATAACAGATTATAGATTTCCAATATACCTATTGTCTGGCATGTAGATGGCTGTACTTGCCATTGGATTGAAGGCGTTAGACGAACCATTCACCAAGCTATAACACGTTACAGGTTCTGAATAGACTTATTTTCTGGCATGTAGATGGCTGTACTTGCCATTGGATTGAAGGCGTTAGACGAACCATTCACCAAGCTATAACACGTTACAGGTTCTGAATAGACTTATTTTCTGGCATGTAGATGGCTGTACTTGCCATTGGATTGAAGGCGTTAGACGAACCATTCACCAAGCTATAACACGTTACAGGTTCTGAATAGACTTATTTTCTGGCATGTAGATGGCTGTACTTGCCATTGGATTGAAGGCGTTAGACGAACCATTCACCAAGCTATAACACGTTACAGGTTCTGAATAGACTTATTTTCTGGCATGTAGATGGCTGTACTTGCCATTGGATTGAAGGCGTTAGGCGATATATTCACCATGCTATAACAGGTTACAGATTTTGAATAGACCTAGTGTCTGGCAAGTAGATGACTGTACTTGCCATTGGATTGAAGGCGTTAAGCGATCTATTCACCAAGCGATAACAGGTTATAGATATCGAATAGACCAGTTCCCTGTCATGTAGACGGCTGTACTTGCCATTGGATTGAATGCGTTCGGCGATCTTTTCGCCAAGCCACAACAGGTTATAGATTTTGAATACACCTATTCTCTGGCAAGTAGATGGCTGTACTTGCCATTGGACAGGCGACCTGTTCTCCAAGCTATAGCAGATCATAGATTCTGAATAGACCTATTCTCTTACAAGTAGATGGCTGCACTTGCCAGTGGAT
>NW_016952869.1:0-214 GCF_001483705.2 Eufriesea mexicana
ATAAAATTGAATTTTCCGTTCAGATTCAATAGCTTTGCATTGGCTATAGCATACCAATAGAACGTTTCCTCCTTATTTATGCAACAAAACCAGTTCACCACTATAGCAGTCGAAAATGTCATTAAAATTGAATGCTCCAGTCAAACTGTATAGCATTGCAATGGCTAACTCATGCCAATAGAATCTTTCCTCCTTATTTATGCTACAAAATTAG
>NW_016952869.1:346-604 GCF_001483705.2 Eufriesea mexicana
GATATTAGTTGATAATGTCAATAAAATTGAATTTTGCAGTCAAATTCTGTAGCATTGCAATGGCTATATCATGCCAATAAATTCCTTCCTCCTTATTTATCCAACAAAACCAGCCCACCACTATAGCAGTCGATAATGTCAATAAAATTGAATTCTCCAGTCAAACTGTATAGCATTGCAATGGCTAAAGCATGCCAATAGAATCTTTCCTCCTTATTTATGCAACAAAATCAGCTCTCCATGATATTAGTCGAAAAT
>NW_016952870.1:0-498 GCF_001483705.2 Eufriesea mexicana
AAACGATTTAAAAAAGAAAGGAAAAAAAAAAGCACTGGCTCTCGTCCGATCACCAAAGTTAAGCTTCTTTGAGCGCCGATAGTACTTAGATGGGGTGCCGCTTGGGAACTCCGAGTGTTGTTAGCATCCTTCTTTTTTTTTCATTTGCCTTTCTCCTTTCCTAATTTCTCATATTCAATTTGTCGATGGCACATAAAATACAGTTAAAACAAGACTGCATTAACTCTGGTAATAAATATTGGAACAATAAAATAAAAAATCTATCTGCTAATGACACTGCAATTCTAATCGGTATAACTACACAAACATTTAAAAAATAATTTTGAAACCTTCCTCAATTTAAGAGTGTACCAGATAGATTTCATTGTATCATTCACTTCTCAATTGTAATGAAGATTTATAAAAGAGGTCGATAGTTTCATGTATTTCGTCTACAATGTATTGCTTCGACTATCGGATTTGTGTCGGATGGCGTGTAAGATGGTTGTTGTATGCTCG
>NW_016952871.1:0-851 GCF_001483705.2 Eufriesea mexicana
TATGGATGAATGTATCGATGTATGTATGGATGTATGTATGGTTGTATGGATGTATGGATGGATCGATTTATGGATGTATGGATGTATGTATGGACAGATGTACGGACCGATGGATGTGTGGATGGGTGCTAGTATGGATGAGTGGATGTATGGAATGGATGGGTGGATGTATGGATGGATGGATGTATGGAAAGGTGGACGTATGTATGGATGTATGTATGGATGATTGGTTGTATGGATGGATGGATGTATGTATGGATTGACGTATGGATGGACAGATGTACGTCTGTATGAATGTATGGATGTGTATATGTATGGATGTATGTATTTAAGGATGTATGGGTGTGTGGATGGACGGATGTATGGATGGATGTATGTGTGGATGGCAGGGTATATGAATGGATGGATGTACTGATGTACAGGTGTATGGATGCATGAATGTATGGTGGTATGGATGTGTGTACGTATGGATGTATGTATGTATGGATGTATGGATGGGTGGATGTATCGCATGATGGACGTACGAATGGAAGGATTTATGGACGTGTGGATGTGTGGATGTATGGATGTATGTATGTATGTATGAATGAATGTATGGATGTAAGTATGTATGGATGTATGGATGTATGGATGTATGGACGTATGGATGTACGAATGTAAGGATGTACGGGTGTATGGATGTATGGATGGATGGATGGATGTATGGATGGATAGATGTATGAGTGGATGGATGGATGGATGTATATATGGATGTATGGATGGATGGCTTTATGGATGTGTGGATGTACGAATGTATGGACGGATGTATGTATGAATGGATAGATGTATGGATCGATGGATGTATGGATGGG
>NW_016952872.1:0-500 GCF_001483705.2 Eufriesea mexicana
GTAACACTAACAAACCCAACCTAACCAAACGTAATTGAACACACCTAGCGCGCCGCGGCCACATTTTCGGGAATTCACGGATCAAAGCAGGGAATATTAGATCTCAGTAGAGGCAGGAATCCACCGAATAGCAGTGAAGAGAACAAAGGTCATAGCTATATTATCCTAACATAGCCAAACGCAACACAACCAAACGCAACCCGACACCGACGGAGACTAACGTGCCGGGACCAATACTGATGTCATGCCCGTAGCCAAGAGGAATATACTGGAGCACAGTAGAGCGCAGAAGTCCACCGAGTAGCAGTGCATCGCACAAAGGTCAAGGCCATCCTAACCGAATATTGCCAAACCTAACCTAAGCAAACACAAACTAACTAAACCATACGTGCAACGACCGCTGTTGCTGGCCATCCCAGATACATGTAGATGCCAGGAGTGCGTTGCAATGCAGAGATATCGACCGAATAGCAATGTATGACACAAAAGTCAAAGCTAAC
>NW_016952873.1:0-347 GCF_001483705.2 Eufriesea mexicana
GCAATGCTGTAGAATCTGACTCGAAAATTCAATTTTATTTGCATTTTCGACTAATATCGTGTTGAGCTAACTTTGTTCCATAAATAAGGAGGAAAGATTCTATTGGAGTGCTATAGGCATAGCAAAGCTGTAGAATCTGGCTGGAAAAGTCAATTTTTTTGACATTTTCGACTAATATCGTGGGGAGTTATCTTTCTTGCATGAATATTGAGGAAAGATTGTATTGGCGCGCTATAGACATTGCAATGCTATAGAATCAGGATGTATAATACTATTTTATTGTCATTTTCGACTAATAACATGGTAAGCTAACTTTCTTGCATAAATAAGGAGGAAAGATTCTATTG
>NW_016952873.1:503-1223 GCF_001483705.2 Eufriesea mexicana
TACTATTTTATTGTCATTTTCGACTAATAACATGGTAAGCTAGCTTTCTTGCATAAATAAGGAGGAAAGATTCTATTGCCGTGATATAGCCATAGCAATGATACAGAATTGGGTCGGAATAATAAATTTTAATGACATTTTCGGCTAATATCGTAGTGTGCTGGCTTTCTTGCATAAATAAGTAGGAAAGTTTCTATTGGCGTGCTATAGCCGTAGCAATGCTATAGAATCAGGCTGGAAAATTCAATTTTATTGACCTTTTCGACTAATATCGTGTTGAGCTAAATTTGTTGCATTAATAAGGAGGAAAGATTCTATTGGGAAGCGATAGCCATTACATTGCTGTACAATCTGGCTGGAAAATTCAATTTTATTGACATTTTCGAATAATATCGTGGGGAGCTATCTTTCTTGCATAAATATTGAGGAAAGATTCTATTGGCGTGCTCTAGTCATTGCAATGCTACGGAGTCTGGCTGGAAAATACAATTTATAGTCATTTTCGGCAAATATCGTGTTGTGCTTACTTTCTTTCATAAATAAGAAAGAAACATTCTATTGTCGGGCTATAGCCATTGCAATGCTATAGAATTTGGATGGAAAGTTCAATTTTATTGTCCTTTTCGACTAATATCATGGTAAGCTAACTTTCTTGCGTAAATAAGGAGCAAAGGTTCTATTGGAGTGCTATAGCCATTACATTGCTGTAGAATCTGTCTG
>NW_016952874.1:0-392 GCF_001483705.2 Eufriesea mexicana
CAGCGCGAAAGACCAAGCTATCCTTGTACAACATACCCAATCATAGCATAATCGAACGCAAGCTAGCCCAAAGTCAGGTGCCTTGACCACTATTACTGGCCTCCCCATGGCCGAGCAGAACATATTAGGGAAGAGTAGAGCGCAGGATCCCATATAATGGCAGTGTATGGTAGAAAAGTGAACTATCTTTGCCTGACACAAGCTAACCTAATCTAACCGAACGTGACCCAACACTACCCAACGGGCCGAGACCACTATTGCTGGCATCCTCAGTGCCACCCAGAGCATATTAAAGCACAGTACAGCGCAAGAATCCTCCGAAATGCAGTGTATAACACAAAAGTCAATGTAATGCTCCCATTCTCTAGCATAACCCAACCCGACCATACGTA
>NW_016952875.1:0-531 GCF_001483705.2 Eufriesea mexicana
CAGTAGAATCTTCCCTCCTTACATATGGAAGAAAGTTAGGTCACCGCGATATTAGTCGAAAATATCAATAAAATTGGATTTTCAATCCAGATACTATAGAATTGCAATGGCTATAGCTGGACAATAGAATCTTACCTCCTTATTTATGCACGAAAGCTACCTCACCACGTTATTAGTCATAAATGTCAATAAAATTAAATTTTCCAGCCAGATTCTATAGCATTGCATTGGCTATAGCTCGCCAGTAGAATCTTCCCTCCTTATTTATGCAAGGATGTCAGCTCACCACGATAACAATACTAGTCGAAAATGTCAATAAAATTGAATTTTCCATCCAGATACTATAGAATTGCAACGGCTCTAGCTGGCCAATAGAATCTTTCCTCCTTATCTATGCAATAAGGTTACCACACTACGATATTAGTCGAAATTATTAATAAAATTGAATTTTCGAGCCGGATTTTATTACACTGCATTGGGTACAGCGTGCCAAGGGATTCTTTCTTCCTTATTTATGAGTGGACGTCAGCT
>NW_016952876.1:0-363 GCF_001483705.2 Eufriesea mexicana
TCTGGAAAGTAGGTGGCTGTACTTGCCATTGGTTGAAGGCGTAAGGCGACCTATTCACCAAGCCATAACGGATTATGGACTTTGATTAGACCTATATTCAGGCAAGTAGATGTCTGTACTTTCCATTGAATTGAAGGCGTTAGGCGATCTATTCACCAAGCTATAACGGATTATAGATATTGGATAGACCTATTCTCTGGCAAGTAGACGGCTGTACTTGCCGTTGGTTGAAGGCGTATGGCGTCCTATTCACCAAGCTATAACGAATTATAGATTTTGAATAGACCTATTCTCTGGCAAGTAAATGGCTGTACCTGCCATTGTACTGAAGGCGTTAGGCGACCTATTCACCAAGCTATAACA
>NW_016952877.1:0-240 GCF_001483705.2 Eufriesea mexicana
TATGTATGCATGAGTGTATGGGTGTATGCATGGATGTATGGGTGTATGTATGGACGTATGTATCGATGTACGTATGGATAGATGTGTGCATGGATGAATGCATTTGTGGATGTATGGATGTGTGGATGTATGGATGTATGGATGGATGGATGTATGGATGGATGGATGTATGGATGGACAGATGTATGGATGGATGTATGTATTAATGTATGGACGTTTGTATGTATGGATGTACGAATG
>NW_016952877.1:299-1331 GCF_001483705.2 Eufriesea mexicana
AATATATGGATGTACGGAGGCATGGATGTATGGATGTGTGGGTGGACGATTGGATGGGTGAATGGACGGAAGAATGGATGTATGTATGGATGTTTGTATGGATGAATGTATGGTTGAGTGTATGGGTGTCTGCATGGATGTATGGATGTATGTGTGGTCGTATGTATCTATGTACGTATGGATGGATGAGTGCATGGTTGGATGGATTTGTGGGTGTATGAACGGATGTAGGTATGGATGTATGTATGGATGTATGTATGGATGTATGTACTGATGTAAGTATGAATGTATTGATGGATGGACGCATCAGTGGATGGATCTATGGACGGATGGATGTATGGATGGATGGATGTATGGATGGATGGATTTATGGATGTATGGATTTGTGAATGTATGGATGTATGGTTGGACGGAAGTACGACTGGAGGCATGAATGGATGTATGGATGTATGGTTGCATGGTTGGATAGATTTAAGGATGGGTGGAAGGATGGATTGATGTATGGATGCGTGAATGGAAGGGCGAATATACGGATATATGCATGGATGGATGAATGGATGTATGTATGTACGTACGGAGGTATCTATGGATTTATATATGGATGAGTGCATGGGTGCATGTATGGATGTATCTATGGACCTATGTATGAATGCATGACTGTATGGGTGGATGGATTTATGTATGTGTGGGTGTGTGGATGTATGGATGGATGGATGTATGGATGGATGTATGTATGAATGTAAGAATGTCTGTATGTATGGGTGTATGAGTTTATGGATGGATTTGAGTTATGTATGTATGGATGTATGTATGTATGCATGTATGGATGTACGAAAGTATGGATGTACGGATGCATGGATGTATGGATGTGTGGATGGATGAACGAATGTATGGATGGATGCATGAACGGATGTATGTATGGATGTGTAGATGTGTGTATGGAAGGGCGTATGTATGGAGGTATATATTGATGGATGTATGGCTGTATGTATGGATGTATGTACTGATGTATCTATGGATGTATGTATGGTT